>NC_085070.1:3025475-3225886 GCF_963662255.1 Cinclus cinclus | reverse complement strand
ATTTCCCAGCAGAGATGCCAGAAATGAGGGATGGGATGGAGGCAACAGGGTGTAGGTTCCTTTCTGCGTGGTCCAAAGGGCTTGATCCTGTGCAACCTGGATCTTTGGATGTTGGTGACAGTGACAGCCACCTCTGCGGCCCCCAAAGTATCCACTGAGCTGGGATAGCCGTGTCAAGGAGGAGAGGGACACAAAACTGCAGAGATCCTGCCAGGGGAGGAGATGAGTGCTGACAGTTACCTGGGAACCCCGAGATACCAGAATCCCTAACTTAATCAGACAGATAACGGGAGCAGCTAGACATGAGGCAGGAGCAGGAACCACTGAACAATAGGAGCCAGCCCCCCCGGGCCCTCGTGCTGCGACTGAGATAATAAACTATATAAAAATCTGTCACTGTGCGATAAGTGATGAATTAGAATCAATTATATGTTTAAAATAATAGACCTCCCCACGGTGTTACTCTCCAGAACGGTGATGGCTCCTGCCTGGGCTTGGCAGTGCTGGTGGCACGTGGTGGCACTGTCACCACCGGGCCTGGGACACCTCGCGCAGGCGGCGCCGGGGAGCTCAGCGTGGTGGCAGCCGAAATCAAAAGTGACGGCTGAGATTTTGGTGTTTAATTTTGCATCTCCTCCTGGTCCCAGCAGAGCCACGTGTGGTGTGTGGATGCAGCCAGACGATGCCACGCCTGGTGCAGAGTTTTTCGATGTTCTCCTCATTATTTGGGCTATTCAGAGATTTACCATTTTTCCTGCATTATCAGCTGCTCCACTTGCGTGGCCTGGAGCAGCGATTTCGATTTCGAGCAGCTGAGTGCTGTTGTGCTACATAACACTGCTTGAGTGTGGTTTTCCTCTCCCTCAAATGCCAAATGCCGGGAGGAGAGACAAAGGTGTGAAAATGCAAGATTAACCCCGTGAATCAGCCATAAGTGATGCCTGTGTTCCTGAGGCAGGAGGCAGAGGATCCCGGCTGGATTGCCCTGTTAATGCACAGTGAATGTGAAGGTTGGCAAATGTTCCCAACACAGCTCTTGTGGGATGGTGGGATGGCTGTGCTTGTCCAGCCCAGTACTACATTTGGGTTGAAAGTAGAGCCATTGTCCAGAGAAGCTGTGGCTGCCCCATCCCTGGAAGTGTTCTAGGCCAGGGGTGATGGGACTTGGAGCAAGCTAGGATAGTGGAAAATGTCCCTGCCCATGGCAGGAGGTAGGATGAGCTTTAGGGTCCCTTCCACCCAAACCAATCTGGAATTCTGTGATATTTGGATTTCTGACCGTGCTTCTTCCAAAGGGGCTCAGGAGGAGCACTGGGACTGGCAGGAACATCCCACCTGGAGGTGCTGGGTGTGTCTGTGAGCTTGTCTGCTTGGGCGATAGACTAGATGACCTTGAAATATCCCTTCCAACTTAAGGTCAGACTTGATGATTTTGGATGTTGTTTCCAGCCTTAATGATTCTGTGACTCTGAACCATAATCCTGTGGTGATTTTGGTGAGGACCAGAGCTAAGTCCTCACTTTTCCTGCAGGAATTGCAACGCTGTGATGTGTCACAGATGTGCTGCAAAGGGTTTTAAGACACTGGGCTTAGTCTGTGCCTTCCTTCCTCAACACGTTTTCAAACCCAGTCTTTCCAAACAAACCCAGAACCCTGCTCAGGTGTTCTCAGGGGTTTGCAAAGTTCTATATTGCTCTAATTAATCTTGCGTTTTTCCCGCTGAGGGCAAAGGCTTTTTGTTGCCCTCCTCCATCCACATTCTGTTCCTTCGGCAAGCTGGGGAGTTTCCCAACTCCCTGTGCTGAGAGGAAGCAAAATATTCTCTGTCCATCAGAAGTTGGATTGGAAACCTGTGCGTGGGCTGGTTTGCTTTATTATTTTGTTAAATAGCACAACTTGCAGCCATAAAGCCCTGGAAGGCTGTGCTAAGCAGGGCTGCTGGGACCAGTGCTAATGGATTGAAGCGAGCGGCTCACCAGCCACAGGGGTGCCCTGGGATTTCCCTTTTGAATCTTATTTACATTCGGACTAACTATAGCTCCCAAGCTTGGCTATAAATAATTTCTGGGAAAGAGTTGTCTAATTAAACGTACAGCAGCAAAGAAAGTACTTTCAACCACAACACTGGTGTCCTAATGAACGTAATCACTGGATGGGGACAGCTTAGGAAACAGAACTTGACATCTCCCGGTGGAGGCAGAGAGATGGAGGGGGAAACCTACTTGGGGAGAATTCCCAATCAATATTTAATTGTGCAGCGTGTAATCTTCCTTAGTATTTTTAAAAATAAAATTAAAACCCCACAGAAACTGGAGAACCTTTAAAGCAGATTTGAGGAGGGAGAGTCTTTTAGTTTCTTATAGCTGTCTGGGGAGGGGCCAGCATCTAACTGGCCCCACAGGCATGCAGATTGTTCTGTGCTTGGCAAAATGGCCTGGATTCAGGCTTTGCCCCATCCATCAGTCTTCCTCCCATCCTGGGGCCTCAGTTTTGTTGTCTGTAAACAAGGAATACAGGAATTCCCTCAAACCTCACAGGTGTCCAGCTGTAGCTTGCATCTGGAATGCATTTTGAGAATGAGAAGTCATCTAATTATCTATAATAATGGATATCCATAAAATTTACAAGGGCATGGAGTGACAGGACGAAAGGAAATAATTTTAGGGTGATAGAGGTCAGGTTTAGATTGGGAAGAAAACATTATCAATGAGGGTGGTGAGGCCCTGGCACAGGTTTCCCAGAGAAGCTGTGGCTGTCCCATCCCTGGAAGTGTCCAAGGACACATTGGATAAGGCTTGGAGCAGCCTGGGACAGTGGAAGTTGTCCCCTACAGAGGGTTGGACTGGATGATTTTAAGTCCTTTCCAGCCCAAACCATTCCAGAAATCTATCTCAGCCCTCTGCCATGGTGCTGTGGGGGTAAAAACACAGCAAGGGCTGGTGGGTGTGGGATGGGCAGAGCTCTGTGCTGTGGGAGGATGGAGAGGTAAATCCAGGTGGAACCTGAGGAAGCAGAGAGGCTCCTGGGCAGGGCCTGATGCTCAGCTGGGAGGTTTTGTCTCCATGTGGGAGAAGGAAAGGTGTCGATGCCTGAGGAGAAGCTGCCCACTGACAGGATGGATCTGTGCTTAGCAAGATGTGTCCCCACCTCTGTGGAATGTCACAGCAGGTGCTGGTGAGCCACTGGGAAAATGGTTGGACTTGGCTGTCTTAGAGGGCTTTTCCAATATGAATGATTCTGGGAAAAGAGTGACACTATGAAATGAAGCAGGGAAGCTCTGGCTTGCACCTCTCAGTGTTTGTGCTGCTCACAGGACTGGGACACAGAACTGGGGGGCCACCAGCACAAATTCACACACCTGCAGCTGGAGCAGCGATGTGATTTGTGCTGCTGGGCCCGCAGTCCCCTCCAACGCGCGGGAACATTTGGGAATAACAGCCTGGAATGCATGTCCCTCTGGACTGTGTGGTGGTGGCCCTGGCAGGACGTGCAGCCCTGGGGTGCCGCTGTTCTCTGCCTGTCGCAGCTCAGGCAGCCCCGCCAGCCCTGCCGAGCTCCCGCTCCATCCCCCGGGAATTCACTCCGGCATCGCTGCGATTAATCTCATCGGCCACTGGATGTCAATGTTGCCTCATCCAATTACAAGTGGTAAAGCCGTGGATCTTCGGAAAGGGGGAGAAAACGCTGCTCAGAATATCGCAGGTTGGATGTTGTTTTCTTCATTGAAGTTGGTTATTGAACGCTCTAGAGCCACGTACCAAGGGGAGGAATCCGTCACTGCTCTTGTTTGGCTCAGCCAGGGTGGGATTTTATCCCATCTGCATAAAGACTAAACCTTGGTTTGGGATGAAAAGCCTCGGCAGAATGAAAAGCTGGATGAAAAAGATGTATCCCATTCCTTGAGGCACAGCTGAGGTATTGGTGGTTGGCACTGCACCCTTAGGTGGTGCTCACAGGACAGGGATGTGTTCCTTGGAGCTGGGTGCAAGGGAGCTTGGAGGATGTGTATTCAGAAATTCCAATTCTGGAAGGGGAGGATTCTCAGGAAGCAGATCTGGATTTAAACACTGCAGCTTGGCCTCCTCCCCATTATCCATCTTCGAGCCAGTCGTGGGGAAGCATCCGTATCCTGCCAAGATTCATGATCAAGAACGCCTCTCCCCCACCTCCTTCCTGCTTTCCACAAATATTTTAAAGCCAAACCCTGGGCTGAGAAACAAGTGCCTGTCTGCACACCCAGATGGGACATCTGTGGTGAGAGCGAGATTCCTTGGGAAGTGGAAGCCCTGAGTTGGAATGGGGAACTGTAGGCATGGCCTTGTGGGTTGAGATGCACTTCAATCGTATCCTGTGGTGTGAAACCACTCAATATGGATCTTCCCATAAATAGAACCTGGAAATGCAGAAGCTCTGGGTGTGTCCTTTGCTTGGATAGAACATCCCTGGCAACAGGATCAGTAGAGATCTCCCTGCCCTCCCTCACACCTCTGCAGCAATTCAAGTCAGGACATTGCTCCCCAGAGCTGCCAGCCCACTGCCTTACTTTCCTAGCTGCAAAATAGAAGGAAAATGGATTTGTGTTTTCCATCCCTTTGGAAATATCACCCCCCCCCCCCCCCCCCCCCCTTTAACGTGGAGTTCATTTGAGCCTGTTAATATCTCAAGTTTAATGATAAGTCTAACAGAATTCATTTATAAGATAAATAAGATGTTATTAGTACATTAGTAGCAAAAAATGTGCAAGGACACTGCTAATCTAAGGTGAAAATGCCTTCCTGCGTGAAATTTAATTAGCAGATTGTGTTCTATTAGTGACTTTTATGGAGATTTCATGAAAATGAATACAAATATGATCTAGGAAGCCTCTCCTGCGAAATGAGAGCCTCACTAACCTACCCTCCCTCTCCCCACCAGGAAAACTTGGATGTGTGTCTATTCCTTTTCCAAAGGGAACTGTATGGAGGCAGAAAGGCAGCCCGTGGCCACCTTGCAGTGTGGTGACATGGTTGAAGAGTGTTACAGAAGCTGAGTGTGCTCACAGTGAGAGAAACAGGCTGAGGGACTCAGAAACACCCCAGCTTTCCCCTCTGCCTGAGCAAGCAGCTGGTCAGAGCTGTTTTCTATGAAAAAAAGCAAAACAAAACAAAACAAAAAACCAGCAATGGTTATGGAGCTCTTCTTCGTGCTCAGAATTCTCTCCCTAGCCAGATGTCCTTCAGCAGGCAGCAGTGGTGACAGAGGATGCCAGGTCCTGCCCAGGGTCCATTGTGGGGACGTGGTGTCACAATGCCATGTGCTGGCGTCCCTGCACGTCCTGCAGGCCTGCTGGCATGGGGGAGCTGCAGGGAATGGAGCCCATCCAAAAACATCATACATATTTTAAAGACTTATGGTCCCCCAGCAAGCCCGAGGGGGTTGTGCAGCTGTCACTGCCAGGCCGGGCTGGAGTCACACGCTGCAGAGATGTGCTGGTGTCCCTTTCCTTGTGTCTCATCTTGCAAAGCCAGCACAGCAGGGACTCTGTGAAGGAGCCATAGAGGTGACACGGAGGCACCTTCCTTGGTTTTGTGCTGAACACCAGCACTTGGGGTGTATCTGGAGCTGGAAAACGTTCCCATGCTGTGGTTTTAGGAGTTTATAGATGACTTGGAAAGGAAAAGCATCTTGGCTTCAGCAACAAGGAAAGAAATAAATAGAAGTCTTCTCTGTTCTCAGGCTTTCCTGGGAAGACTGACTTGCATACCCTGCTTTGGGAAGAATTGTCACTGGCATCACCTCCTCCACCCGATCTGGGACCTTCAAGTTCCAGTCCCTGTGTGTGACCAAGAGAAATACCATGAAGTTCCAGGATGGTTTGGGTTGGAAGGGACCTTACAGTTGATAAGGTGGTGTTGGGTCATAGGACGGCTTGATGATCACAAAGGTCTTTTCCAACCTAGTTAATTCTGCGATTTGGTGTTTTTGTAAAAACCATCCCATTCCACCCCTTGCCATGGGCAGGGACACCTTCCACTAGACCAGGTTGCTTGAAGCCCTGTCCAGCTTGGCCTTGGACACTTACAGGGATGGGGCAGTCACAGCAATTCCTCAGTGATGCTGTGCTGGCTCCTTGCTCTTGGGGTAAAACCCAGGCTGAGGTTCTACCTCATTCAGAATCTTGGCAAAACTGCCATGGGCACAGGAGTGGCCAGGAGGGTCAGAGAAAGCGTCATGGGCTGTCCATATGATCTGTGTTTGAAAGGACTTGGGAAGGTGTTGGAGCTTCAGAGGAGCAGAGAGAGTCCTTGTGCCCTGAGAAGTAGCACAGGAGAGTGACCTCCTCTTAGCACACCTGTCCCACCACTAGTGTTCATGCAGAATGACTCTGAGGGCCCAGCCAGGGTTTAGAAGCCTGGGAGAGGCCTTGAGTTACTGTAGGAGGCATCTGGTGGTGGTTCCAAAGCTCATTCCCTGCCATCTGTGGGTGCAGGATCCAGCTCTTGCCGATTCCTTTTCTGAACAGTGAAGCAAATGCATGGGGAATCATTATTCATGCAGATGATCCTCACAATTCAATAGAGGTAATTAGGAGAATGATGGAGGAAATTAGCTCTTTCTGCGGGTTTATTAATATTAATAAAATGATTCCACGGTTAAAAATAATAATAATAATATTCATGAAATAAATACATAGCTGCAGAAGAGCTCTGCCCAGCTACTAAACACCAGGCTGCTCCAGGCAGGAATCAACAAGCAGCTGGAATCAGTCTGCTGGTTTTTTGCCCCCTCTAAAGATGGAACCATAGAAGTCAGAATCAATTGAGGCATATTTGGGGTCATTTCTTGTTTCTCGCGTTTATCTTCCACGTTAGGGAGAAGAGCTGAAGCTCAGAAGATCTTCAAGGCTTTGGAAAATCAAGTGGCTTGTCTTTAACATGCCAATGCTTTTAAAAACAGGATGTTTTCTGAGACCTGCCTCTGATTCCTGTTGTTCTCTTGCTTCTCCACCTGCTGTGTACTGGTCCTAGCAGGAAAAGCATTCTCACATCTCCACTTGTCATAGAGCTGGTGCAATGTGGCTGTGGGTACCCATTTCCAGATTGCTCCCTCTGTTGTGTTTCCCATTCCCATTCATGTTGATCCCAGCAGAAGACCACAGATCTCTGCCCCCCATGTGCTGTGTACCTTCAGGAATATTTTCCAGCTCCCTGTGCTGCTGGTATGCCAGATGTGCCACAGGATTTGGAGGAGGTTATTTGCACAGGGTGAGGAGATTAACAAATTAAAGACAGCGTAGAATGCTATTAATGAAAATACACGACAAATGTATTTAAACATGTAAAAATTTAATTAGAATTTTTATTATTGAAATCTTGCTACAAGTGCTTTCTGAAACCCTCTTCTTTCTGTGGAGATCAAGGCTGCTTCATTTTCTTGCATGCTAAAGGAGGACTTGGGTAAAGAAGAGAATAATTGTATCAAATGTCTTCTGAAGAAGGCAACAGGACTTTTCCTTTGGATGCTGGGTGTGGGATGAGGCCTGGCTGAACCCATGGGAATGTCTAGGCTTGGTTCTTCTACAAAGGCATTAATGGGGTTTTGAAGGATCAAAACACTTCATGGGCTGGGAGGAACATCTGGGGAGCTTCAGTGCCACACTGAGAATGTTGCTGAACTCTGAGGATGGCAGCAGACTGTCAGGAAGGACAGGAAAAATCCCAGCTGGGCTGATGGACTTGTGGCTCCTCTTTGCATGGTAGATGTGCCAACCCAAAAAACTTACAGGGGGAGCAAAGAGAGGGAGCTCAGAGCCCCATGGAGCTCCCAGGCTGTGTTGTCCCTGCTCTTTCCTCCTCGGAACACCTCTGATCTCCCTGCTCAGAACACTGGGGAGCAGCTCTGCTTGTTTTCACTCCACAGGGAGCTGGGAATATGCCAGGAGCAGCTCTCCTGGATGACCCCATTGTGCTGGTGCTCCTGAGCTGGAGATGTCAGTCTGGTGGGTGGTGCCAATTCCCAGAGCCTTCTCCCGCTGTCTTTATTAAATGGGAAAAGATCAGAGCAGTTGAACCCTTTGCTTTAATGAGAGATTGCATTATATTAAATGGTAATTGCAGAAAAATCAGTTTCTATAACTAAAAGGAGACCTCGCAACCAGGCATGGAGGCTTTATGCAACTCCAAAGATCTCCATCTTCAGCATCTCAGTGCTGGGGATCTTCATGTTCTCTGAGTTTCTGGGTTGCCTGTGGTCAGTAAGAGCCAGGATGGGGACTAGGATGGGATTCCCCATCCCATCCACACAGGAGCCATGCCCAGGGCTGTATGTCCTGCACTCCAATGGCAGAGCTAGTGAGGGGAGGCAATTATTTCCATTCCAGAGGAAAGTGCAGGGCTAGCAGTTTTAAAGACAGTGGGGGTTGGGGGGAAGCAACCCTATCTCCCAACTTGTAAATTAAGCAGATCTGGTTGGGAACTGTCACTGCAGGAGAAGAAATATGAAACCTCTGGGGTCATGTATGCAGAGTAATTTTTTCTGACTGTAACTCTACTTAAAAGTAAGGATATGATGGAAATGCTTAGAGCATTTTAAATGGACCCAGCAGAGATCTGCTTCATCTCCAGTGAAGTCTATGCAGACTTTATTGGGTGTTGGCTTACTCTAAACTTGCTAACACCAGAGTTTAGTGCGTGACTGAGAAGTAAATTGACTCCTTCTCCTTATTAACTGAAATACTCTCAGATGAAGGAGAAAGAACAGTCTTATTTGAATATTTTAGTGGGATTGAATGCATGAGAGCAAGGAGGTCAGTAATGTTGAGGTGAGGCACTGGGGTGCTTGCTCCCCACCTTGGGAAAGGGCTCTTCACAGAGGACTTGAGGATGGACCAGGTCTCCAAGTGATGGAAACCTCCCAGGGTGAAGCTGACCCTGAAAAGCACCAAGGATGTCTGTGTGCTTGTCAGGCTCACTGGATGTGTGAGGGAATGCACAACATGGCTTATTTTAAGGAGTGTAAAAAACCCTTCCACAAAAGCTTAAAAAGTGATCCAACATGAGCCTCCCTTGGGAGTCGGTGAAGGCACTTCCAGTCCCAGTTCTTCTCCCAAGGTTTTCCCTCTCTCTGAAGTGGCTGAGCAAGGCCAGCCTGGTGCAACCTGTCAGAGAAGCCCTTTGAAAGGAACTGTGACCCTGAAGCTGTCCATGTGTGTTGGATTCTGGGACATGCTCCATTCAGGGAGTTCATTTACGGGAAAGAGCAGGAGAGATGCATCATTACCTCTTCCTGGTATGCAAGGCTGGGGAAGGGAGGGGTTTTCCTCCCAATTCTGAATTTGAATTCCCAATTCCAAAGACCCCACTTGGCTCTGCTCTGCTCCAGCACCATCAGTGAGACATTTGAAGGCTGCTGCATGTTGGTTTCTGGCAGGTGGAAAAATGAGTGTGCCAAGGCAGAGGCAGGAGGATCCCAAGAGGATGGTGAGCAGAGTGATGGGTGCTTTGCTCCTTGGTACATCCTTTGTGAAGTTTATGGAGCTATTTGGGACACAAGAGTGTCCCAAAGTGTGTCGTTGCAAGGTGCAAACAGGAAGAATTTGGGGCTCACCTCAGAGCAATGAGATCCCACCTGCCTTGGCCATTCTCCGGGGGGCCAGGATGGCTGAACCAGGCACACCATTCCCAGCAGCAAATGCAGTTCCTTGGGTTTGATTGGAAGGATGCAGACAGGTCAGGTGTGCTCCATCATGAAGCGGCTCAGTGGAGAGCCAGCCTGGTGAGGTGACCTCAGGACAGCCTCCTCCTGCTCTGGGGTCAGGTACCCCATTTCAGGGAAGGCTTTTAAGCACCCAGATTGCAGGAGGGAGATACAGGGAATCTGTTGCTTTTCTGCTTACTTAGGAGCATAAGAAATGCTCCAGAATATCACCCCATATGGAATTAATAAAGCTGGGTTTGCTGGCTGATTGAAGACTGGGCAGCTGTGAGAGCATTCCTGTAGGTATCCATGGAATGTAGCCTCTAGATGTCCAGGACTGAGGTGTGATAGGAGAAAATCTGGATGGAGAGGAGAGTGACAGCCAGCCCAGCTTTTCCTTCTCCTCCCCCATCTCCCTTCCTGCCTCCACTGTATTTCCGTGGCGTGAGATTTTTCACCCCATGAATTGGAAACAATATCTTGGAGCAGCTTTGGAGCCATTTGTTTTCCTTTTAATTGGCTAGTGGGGAGAAAATAACGAAGGGAAGTCATGCAGGGGAAGTTCTCATCGGTGCCATTTTTGGCAACAGAGTCACAACATCCTAAATTTATTTATTTAATTGCATTATTAAAAGTATAAATAAAAATAAATCCAGGAAAGCGGCCGGATCTATGCTTTGCATCTCTAAAATAGAACCATAAATGCCACAGAGCACTGGGGGAATGATTTATTAGCCTGTTATCATGAGTGACTGGGACGCTTTCGATGGAGTCCTTGCTAATTTCTAACAGCTGCATTAAATCACAGATGCTATCAGCTATTATAAAATAATCACCCAGCGCTCTGCAAACCAGCACGAGCCCAGGGTCAGTGCTGGAGCCCTGGATTTGTTTCACATCTCAGCCCCTCCGTTTCCTGCGAGGGTGGGAAATAAATAGGGCTTGTAGCGGCCTCATTTTATCATCCAGGAGATGACAATAAATAAAAACCTCTATAAAACTTTTTTTTCTAAAAGGAGTTTCGACCAGAATGTGCAATGAGAGGAAACCTGATTTTGTGCTGTGTGATGTCAGGACTCCTGGGTCCTATTTCTAGTTCAGAAAGGGAGCTGAGTTTGCTGATTTATGGGGCAGAGGGAGGATTTCAGGTGTTTGGCTGCAGACAGGGCTGGAAAGAAGGGAGCAGGTCTTGTGGCAGTAAGAAACGTCTGTCAGCCCCTCTGCCTTCGCTGCTTGCTGCTCTTTCAGACAAGTCACTTAAATTTCCCTGCAGCTCGACTGCCTTCCTCTCGTTTGACAAATAACGTGTGTGTTTATGTGCCTGGGCTCCGGAGGGGGTTAATACTTGGCCTGGAAATCTCTTTAGAAGTGCCAATTTGTAGCGACAGAGAAACAACAATGAATAGAAGAGCCTGTGAGGACCAGAAGAAGCAAGCGAGCGGCTGCTTATCAGGATGGTGGCTCACACAGCCAGCTGCAATAGCAGGGGTAGTTGTAAAAGGTGAAGGAGATGGGAAGAAAAAGAAAAAAAGGCCCACAAATAAATAAAAATAAAGTGGTTAGGAAGAAAATGCCGCCCATCTGCAAGACTCGTATTTTTCTTGATGGTTTTGCTTTATGTTAGAACAGCTGCTTAAGACGACAAATGCCAGCTTTAATAACGAGGAGCGGGAGGAGATGCAGGGATGGAGCTGTCCTGCTCATCCTGCTCTCCCATGCTCTTCCCTGGGGGTGAACAGCCCAGGGCAGGCTCACCCTGCTGCCCTGCACCACCTTGCCCAGCTTGGGAAGATCGATATGGACCCAGTGCCTGGTGTTTTGGGAACAGTTGTGATTTTGAAGTGCTGTGTCCTTGTTTGAGTTGGTGGGGTTAAAGGGGTTTTAAGGAAGGAGACTCAGGGTTGGTTGTTTGTGGAACAGCAGCTCCTGGTGACACCCTAGGCTGCTCCAAGCCGTGTGTCCACGGAGAAAAATGCTTTGGAGGGACCTGGGGCTTCCAGGATAGCTTTGGGCAGCTCTCTTCTTTCCCCAAAGGTATTTGGGTTCCTTTGTCTTTTCCTACCTTGTCATTCTCTCTGCAAAATAGGATAGTGGCTTTGCAGCTTGCAGGTTGTTTCCTTCCTGTGGTATCGGGAATTGTCGGGTTGTCAGCAGCCTGGAGATAGCAGGGATTGCTGACAGCCAGCAGAACTCAGTCAGAGCTGTGCACAGAAACCTTGCTCAGCCTTTGAAACTGCAGTCAAACCCTCCCCAAGGTTACTCTTCCTCATAAAACCTGCTTAGTTTTGTTTGCTGCAAACCTCAATTTTAATCCCAGCATCCAGGTAGAGCTGGGTTTTGAAGAGAATTGGGTTGGAGTCAGAAGTGAATGGCTGAGGCCACGCTGACTGGAACAGATGAATTAAAGCTGACCTAGGAAGATGGAGATGTTCCCATCCACACCCCGGCTGTGCCACTTGCATATTTATCTCATTGTGCCTGATACCACTGGGAATAAATCAGCAGTGAGACATGCAGGGAGCAGCTCTGCTGCCTCTGAGAGTAGAGACCTGCACCAGCATTTACCCACAGCTCCCATCAAACTCCAATGGAAGTTTTCCAAAGCCTGCAGGAACCAAGAGCCTTCCCTCACCTAATGGTTTTCTCCCCCTCACTTCAGCCCTTAGAAGCAGGAATTTCAAAGGTGAAAATATCACCTGCACTGGCCACAGAGGGGAAGACTGAAAATACTGAGAATTTTTATTTCTCCTGAGACCTGCAGCACAAGCAGCTTGGGTAGTTCAGACAGGCTGAGAACAAGTGTTCAAACCTTTACCTGCATAACAGAATTGCCAAACTTGCCCGGCAGCGCCTGGAGATGAGGAGGGAGTGGAGGGATGAGGAGTGGGAACAAGGCGATTTCCTCCCCAGTTCTGCAGAGATCCCACACAGCTCCCTGCAGCTCCCAGCCCTCCTGCCTCTGCCCCTTCCAGCACCAGCACAGGCAGGATTTGAGAGCTCCCAGGAACTGCCCCAGCAGTGAGGTGTTCTGGAGGCTGGTTTGTGTTGGTTGGTTTGAGAGAGGGGTTGTGTGTGTAGGTGTGAAAATTCCAGAATTGTTTGGGTTGGAAGAGACTCCCAAGATAATACAGTCCCATCCCCTTTCACTATCCCTGGCTGCTCCAAGCCCTGTCCAACCTGGCCTGGAGCATTTCCTGGGATGGGGCAACCACAACTTCTGTGGGCAGCATTAAACATGAGTGGCAGGGCAGGGCTGCCCTGGGTGGTGGTGAGAGCCACGGAGACATTTGGGATTGTCTTGCCCAAGCTGAGAGGACCATGTTGGAGGGGATGAGGGTGGGCAGAGGAACACAAGTGCTGCACTTCAGTGCTGCGGGGCACAAGCCGTTCCTTCAGGGGAATACAAGTCTTCAAGGCACTGTTCATTTCTCTGGAATCAGTCTGGCATGTTTCTATCTTCCCTCTCTCTTTATTTTGAAATCTTGCTGGTTTGGCTGCTCTGCTGATATAAAAGGTTTGGTTTGGGCAGGCAAATCCTGCTGCCCTGAGTTTGAGCGGGGCTCCAGGGTGTGCAGTCCCTCACATGTGCACCACACAGGGAAGGATTTGCTGGAGGGACACCTGGTCCTGCTGCCCCCGACCACAAGGGTTGGTGGTGCCAGCCCAGTCAGCTCCAAGAGCAGAGAGGCTCTGGTGCCATCCAGGTGTGAAAAAGAGCCGCACACACCAAGGAGGATGGGAAGATAGGATTTTGGATTTTCCTTTCTCTCACCTGTGCTGGGGATGCCGTTTGGAGCCTCCCAGGACAGCCCAGAGCATGATGTTTCCCTCTTCCAGCATGGAGTGTAGGTGGCACAGCTGCTCTCTGATCATTTCTGCATCTCTGTATTTTGTAAATAAGCCCCGAGGCTACGCAATGGCTTCATGTTTAGAAACAGGATAAACAGGGAGATGTGATATCTATTTATTTGTTCTTTTATTGGTTCAGTGCAGAGCTCACAAAACACTTTGTGAGCATCTATGAAATGAGCCTTGTAATGTTCCCAGGAGAGGGGAGAAGCATTCCCGCTCCACTTGGCGGCTGGGGGAAGCTGAGGGCTCCAAAACCCTCCCTGTGTATCCGTGGCCAGGGTGAGACTGTGGTGGATGCAGGGGTGGATCTCATCCTGCTTTTCATTTCCAGTCTGTAATGGCTGGTAGGATTCAAATGCATATTTCATGCCTAGGCTCAGCACCTGTGGTCCTGATCCCCTTTTCTGGTGTTTCTCCTATTCCTGGACTAATTTGGGAATGGGATTGTGCTTCCACACTTTATCCCAAGCACTGGTCTTCAGGTACTAATGATGGGAAAACCTGTCTAACACAGGCTGCCCAGAGCAGCTGTGGCTGCCCCTGGATCCCTGGAAGTGTTCAAGGCCAGGCTGGACAGGGCTTTGAGCACGCTGGGATAGGGGAAGGAGTCCCTGCACTTGGCAGGGGTGGGACTGGATGCTCTTTAAGGTCCCTTATGGAGATGCAGCATCCAGATCTTCTCTGGAAAAAACAAACAAACAAACAAACAAACAAACAAAAAAACCCGTGCCTCTCACTTTCACAAGGAGGAATTTCTTCCTAATATCTGATTTAAACCTGCCCTCTGTCAGGCCAAAGTCATTCCCCCTCACCCTGTCTCTGTCTGCTTCCCAGGGATGTGTGGAATTTGGGACAGGGCTCCTGGAAGCATCTCTTTGGCAGAGACCGTGCATTGTGATGGGGTTTTTGTTGTGCTGTTTGGTTTGGTTTTATTTTTTCTACCAAGACAACGTCCTTGGTGAAGCAGCCTGAACTTTGGCTGTTTTGATATGGAAATGTTTTGGCAATGAAGCAAAATGTCACATGTCTGTAATGGTCCTCCCATCCCTTCCCTCTAGAGCTGGGTTTTCAGGGAAAGGGACTGCACAGGAGCTGAAAATTTGCCCAAATGCACTAAATACCATCAGAAATGGCAACAACAAAAAAAATCTTGGCATCGCGAAGAAAATCTTAACATTTTGCTTTCATTAGAAAAAAAATTAAAAACCTAAACTATCCTGGATGGTGGTAAGAAATGCTGCAGGAAAATTAAATCCATGTTTTTCAAGCTTTTAGGGTGATGTTGTGACGGCTCTGCTGCCCCTGGGTGTTCCAGCCCCTCCGAGCTTTGCTTGAGCAGCACCGGGTGTTCTCAGAACTGGTGTTTTTTATTCCTTTCGTATTTGGGGTAAGGAGGAGGCTGCTTTAACTGCTCCAGGTGGGTGTCTGTGGAGCTGCCTCCGTTTTGGATTTCACTTGTCAGGTTTACACATGCTTTAAACGTGCCATATGCCAGGGTTCAGCCGGGGATTGTTGCTGAGCATTAAGTGTAGAGTAATCCCATTAAAATCCCCAGGGATCCCCGTGCTGTGGGACCACGACCTGCCTTCCCACGCTGTCATCCTGGCTCCAGGCTGGGTTTGCGTAGCCCTGGGGGGATTTTATGGAAGAGGGAAGGATTTGTGTGTGCATTTAGGGCACAAGGATGGTATTGGAGGGGCTACCTGGGCACTGACTGTTCAACCAGCCCTAAGCCAGGTGTAAGTGAGGATCGTGAGCCTCCAGTCTGGATTTTCTGCCCTTGGAACTCAAGCACCACGATCAATGTGAAGAACAAGTCACATTTTTTTCCCACAATTACCTCAGCAGGTTCTTTTTTTCTTTCTTTTGCTAAATTCATGCAATAAAACGCATTAAATGTAACAGCACGGAAAATAAAAGTTCCGTTTGCAGAGAGAGCCTGATTTAGTGTGAAGATAAAACAAGATAAAACAACTGGAAAATTAAGTGGGATAAATAAAGTCTGCTGGGAAGAGGCCGGGTTGAGAGAGGGGGAGATGTGTGTGTGTGGCAGTGGCCTGGCAGTGGTCAGTGCAGCTGTGAATCCCATTCCTAAGGTTTTCCACCTGGGAAAAGGGTGATACTTTGCTTTGTACCCCCTCCCACAAACTGGTGGGTGCTCAGTTTTGTCCTAGGACAGTGAGAAGTGATTCTCCCTGCATGGGGATGGGGTATATTCTTCCTGCCTGTGCTTGTGCCATCTCTTTCGGGTGAAGAAATGAGAATATTCGGCAGCAAATGGGAAAAGCATGAAGCAGGGCGGTGGGGTGTGGGGGAAGAGGTGTTGGGATGGATTGCCAAATATGCCAGGGAAAAATTAGCAGCTGCAAGTGTGCAAGAGAAAGGTGGAGAAGAGAAGGGATAGGGACAGATGGAGAGAAGGAGGGAGAGAAAGAGGAGGTGGGAGGAAAGGGAGGAGGGGATAATAGTGTGGAAAGAAATTAGTTAAAAATCTTATAGCCCCGAGCCCAGACACCATCTGGATGGTGCAGGGTACTGAGACACAGCTCCACATTCACCATGGAGGTGTCACAGATGTCTTGCCCAGGTTGGGTGGCCGAGATGCTCAGGATTAGAAATTCCTTATGCCCCAGGAGAGAGATCACTTAAAAGAGCCCAGTTTTGGGAAAAAGTGCCAGTGGCTGTCTGCCAGCTGAGGACCAGAGGGGAGCTGTAGTCATAAAAAAAGCTTGTCTGGGGTTTCCAGAGGGAGAGCCGGAGAACTTCCACTTCCACCAGTGCTGGAGGGCAAATCCCTGGGAGCAAAGATTACTCTTTGATTAAACAAGCACAAGGCCTCCAAGGACTGCTCTTCCCTACAGCTCTGCCGTGTTTTTGCTTTCCTGGGTGCAGCATTAATCTCTTCTGTTTTGAACAAGGCTGAACAGCTGAGAGACAGCAAAGAAGAAAAGAGATCTCAGAGAAAGGGAAAAAATAGGAAAAAAAATGTTCCTTGCCATTATCTTTGCCTAAAGATTTAATTTTCTTTGCCTGCTGAGGACTGTGACAAGCACATGGTTTGTTGTGCCCACTGAGAGAAAAGCTGCTGTCCTAGGGTGAAGCCCATCTTGGTGGTACAGCTGTGTCCATGTTACCAGCATTCCCCTACCCAGGCAGGTTTAAAAGGAGTGAGAAATGGTCCTTGGATCTCTTTTGGAACAGGCAGTGTCCCAAAGGAGGAGGTGGCACTTGCTGGTCAAGTGTGCAGTGTCCCAGTGGTGCTGCAGTCACTCCGTCCCTCACTGCGCTGATCCCAAGGGAGCTGGATTCGCTCCCTGCTGCACAGTGAGCATTTCAGTGTGCCCTGAGCTATGTGGAGAAAGGGGAAATAACCTGGGAGCAGGAATGAGGCTGGGGAATAATACCCAGGGTGGCCATCCATAGGTCCCAATGGCTGCAGGCTGCTTCCCAGTATGATTCTGGAGCTGCACTGTGGCTGAGCTGCCTCACGGCACCCAGGCTCTGGTCCCTCACTAATTACTTCCAGGCCTGTACTCCTGACATTTGCAAGCTCCTGATTAGAGCAACGAGGGAGAAATCTCGGAGGGAGAGGGAGGCTAAACTGAACCACTAATAAAAGCCAAGATTGACAATCGGCTGGGAGGTGAGAGCTGGGGAGGTGCAGGGACTCGTCCTTGCCGGCTCAGTTTCTTTCTGAGCCTCTGGGATGATGAGAGAAGGTCAGGGCTTGTTAACGTCACCGTGAGGAGCAGGATCCGCCACTGCCATATGCCTGGTGCCCCCAGGGCCTGTGCCAGCCTTGAGTCCCTCTCAGTGAGGTGATATTTTTAGCCATGGACCTGAGCTGAAGCCACCCTGTACAACCTCAGCTCTGCAACTGTCTCGGTGCATGAGTGCCTCTGCCTGTGTGCTGACTTTGTGCTTCATGCAAATTTCGCAGCCTCCTGGATTTCAAGGTGGTTTATATTTTTTTCACCTTGCCCTTTTCTCTCCCATATCCCATCTAGCTCTCCTCATTTGATGGCAGTGTAGTCACTGGGGAGGTACCGTTAACCCCAGCAGGGGGACTGGGACGTATTTGTGATGGGTTGGCCCAGAATACCAAACCAGGAGAGGCTGCTCTGGCTGCCTACAGCACTGTTGGGTGCCCAAAGCGGCCTCTGGGATGAGCTTGGTTGAGCCATTGGTCTCCTGCAGTCTCCTGCACAGCCATTCCAGGCTGTTGGGTCCTTATCCAGTTACATAAATATGGACCACATTAATTTTCCAGTCCTCTCTCTCTCCCCTCCCTGATGCTCTATATCCTCTTACCTGTCTGTAGCAGCCAGTTTAATTCTCTGTCTGTCCATTTATTCCCTACCTTTGCATCTGTTCATGGATCCACGTCTCTCCAGCCTCTTCAGAGTCTCTTTGTGAGGCAAACAGGCTTTTTCCCCCTATACATCTTCCCTTTCCTGGTTTGCTCTGGCTCTGGCAGTCTTTGTGCTACACACACTCTACATCTATAGCTTCTATCCCAGAGGGGTAAACACCATTTCACCCAGCAGAGCTTGTGGTCCCTGCAGCATCTCTGTCCCCTGGAGCTAATCCTGCTGCTGGGTGAGGCTCACCAGTGCCTGTGGTCTCACTGCTGGGGGCTGCCTTGGGTTTGTGCTGGCTCCTGCTGCTCCCTCCCTTCCAGTAGACACAGCTCCTCTGTGCCAGAGTGGAGCAGCTCAGGAAGGAGATGGAGTGTCTGTCCTGTCCCATCCTCCCCCCACCCCAAAGAATCCCTGGAATGGAAGCAGACAACCTGCACGTTCGGGGTTAAGCCAACTTTTCAGCAGCTGAAGAGCTGTCTGACGGAAAACTCAGCCCTGCTTTTCTCCGTGCTCTCCTGGGCTCCCAGGCTGTCCTATTTATCCAAGCTGCAGCATCCCTCTGGTGCTGGAGCTGGTGCTGGGCACCAACACACATCACTGCAGTGCCAGCCTGTGGCTAGTGGGTGGTCACTGAGTCCCACTGCCACCTACAAAGGTGCTCTGCTGAAAATTGGGCTTGGGGTCACTGAAAACCCCTTGCGAAACCTCTTTATCAGTTCTAACAGCTGTGTTTGGATCTCAGGATGAGGTTGGGATCCTGAATTAGTTAAAACTCGGGTTTTTTATGGTTATTTTTCCCCTGGAAAGGGCAAGCTCCCTGGAATACATCAGTAGAGGAGGCAGATGTCCTTTGGAGGAAGGCACCCAGCCAAGGTCCAGCCTGGTCTGGGTGTGAGGAACACCGGCAGCGTGGGGTTAGTTTTCTTCTGTGGGCACTCACAGGTGTGTCTGGATGGTCACCAAGGTCTTGGTGCCTTCAGTTGCTCTTTGAGGAGATAAATGGTCGTCTGTTGGTATCTCCGCAGGAGGAAATTTTTTGAAATTTATTGTTGATGTGGCAGGGTACAAAACCCTTGGGCTTCCTAATTCAGGGATCTCAGTGTCAGAGAGTAGAGACAGGACAGGAGATGCTCTGTCTGATGTCTTACACCATCCCATGGGGCAAGGACGTGGGGACTTTCTCACAGGGAGAGAGCAGTGGAGCCAGTCCCCCACAGGGATACGCATCAACAGGTGGAGGCAGGGAAAGATGCTGGGTTGGGCGAGGGTTTGGGCAACCCGCTGCTCTTGAGGGCAAGCTCGGGGGTGCGTGGTGCGAGAAAAGCCCCCTCTGCAGCAGAGCTGAAGCGAGTGAAGTGTTGGGGGGGGGGTCCCTCGGCTGGGGGCAGCCCCGGTCTCTGTGCGGGAGCGCGGCGCGGCGGGGGTTAATGTGCGTGTCCTCCTGCGCATCCCGCCCCGCTGCCGCCCGTGTGCGGGGCTCGGGCCGTGCGGGAGCCGAGGCGCCGGGCAGCGCTGGAGCCGCTGCCATGACAACCCCGGGGATGCTGCCGGCCGGGGCCGGGGTGCTGCCGCCGCCCCCCCGCGCCCCCCCAGCCCCGCTGCGCTCCTGAGCCGCAACCGGAGCAGCCACCGGCCCCGCGGGGGCTCCGGGACCCACTGGGCACAGCCGAGGAGCATCGGGGACATCGCCTGCAGCTCCGCGGGGAAGTTTCGATCTTGCGACAGAACCGGGATTTTGGGGAGCTTTATTGGGGTTTTTATTTTTTTTTTTTTATTTATTTCTTCTTTCCCTCTGTGATTTAAACAAAAGCGCAAGAGCCGGAGAACAGCCCAGCCCCAGCCCGCTGTGTCCCCTCCGGTGCCGATGCCGCCCTCCCCTTCCTTTCACAGACACTCACGTTTCCTCCGTGGGTTATAAACTTTTGATGCCAGATCTCCGCAGCGCCTGCCCAGCTGCAGCTGAAAGTAGCGTCTCCAGCAGCCACACATCTGTGACCTTCATCTCGTGCTCCGCACCTTCTCTCCTCCTCTTCCTCCTCCTCCCCCCGGCCCTCCCGTCCTCCTCCCTCGCCCGAGGACAGCGGGACTCCCTCCGATGCCGCTCGGCAGGCTCAGCGCTCGCAGCCAGCCTTGCCGGGGGCTCTCCTGATCTCCGTGGAGCTCCGCAGCGCTCGCCCCGGTGGTTTTGCTCCCCCCCATCCCTCCTCTCCACCCACCCCTTCCCCCTTTTCGCCTTGTCGGGTGTGTTTTTTGCCTGTTGGAAAAGTCCCCGCTGCCCAGGATGGGGGTCGGTGGGTGCTTGGCCCTGCCCTGGAGGTGCCTGGTCGTCCTCTGTCTCAGGCTGCTCTTCCTTGTGCCCGCAGGAGTGCCCGTGCGCAGCGGAGATGCCACCTTCCCCAAAGCCATGGACAACGTGACAGTGCGGCAAGGGGAGAGCGCCACGCTCAGGTAGGAGCAGCTGGGCTGGGGCCTTGGGGGGGGCCGGGGGGTCCTGCTGGAGGCTTTTGGGGAATGCTCTGTGCCCGGCGAGGCTGCTGGAGGGTCCTGGGACCAACTGGAGACTTTGCACATGTCCCAGGGGCTCGTCCCCATCGCGTCAGGGGACACTGGATGGCAGCTTGTGCCCGTCGTGGTGGGATCACCCCGCTGGAGCGGTTTTGGAGGGCCGGATGCTCCGATGCTTTTCGGGCTGCAGCGCGGGGCTGGCAACCTCCTGGGGGGGCTGCGGGTGCCAGACGAGGAGACGACACAGGGGTTTAGGTGGCAGACAGTGAGTTAGTGCTGCCTGACACTCGCAAAGTTGTGCCTGCGTGGGAGGGGAGAGAGGTCCGTGCTCCTGGCACCGGTGCCAGCCCGCACTGCCAGCGGCTTTCCAGGGCTGCGATGCCTCCGAGGTGTCAGTGTTTGCCTCGATCGCTTTATAGTCTCCGCACGAATCCGTTAATATCAAATCAATCTTTTACTCCAGGGGTGCATCTTATGAATTCTGATGGATGCTTTCTCTTACGTTGTTTGCTGTAGGAGAAGCACAGGCGGCTGATATGCAGATGGGTCACTCCTGTGCCGCACAGCACAGCCGAGCATCCCTTTCATTCACTGAGCGAGTTACAGGTGTACGCGGTGCATTGCCCAGGTAGCACGGCAGCTCTCCACAGGCATTGCAGCAGCGGGGCCAGACGAGCAGGGAGCAGCCCAGCCTTTTTTTTTTTTTTTTTTGTTGGTTTTTTTTGGAGGGCAGTTGGGAGGCAGCGCTTGGCTGGGGCTTGGGTCGTGCTGTGCGTGCTTCAGGCAGCCCCGGGAGGACCTGAACCGGTTAATCCGGGAGCTGTGGGACTCGGGGAAGGAGCTCGGGGATGGCGGGACGTGAGCGCGGAGCAAGAGAGCCCGGAGGAGTTTGTCTGCTTTCCCTGCACCAGTGAGCAGCGTGTGCCCCTCAGCCGAGGCTGGCTGCTCTCTCGCTCAGAGGAGGAGCAGGGCTGCAGCAGAGAGCAGCTGCTCTTCCCGAAGCCAGGCACGGGAATGGCACAAGCAGCGCCTGCCACGCTGTCCGTGAGCAGCCGAGCCGGCGCGGGGCTGAGGAGCTGGTGCTGCTTTGAGTGGAGGGTGCTGCGCTCACCTGGGTGGCCGGGCAGGTTTCCGTGCCTGAGCTGGGCTTTGCAGGGGAAGTGTTTGGTGGTTCTGGGGATCAGGCTCTGGCTGGAGGCTCTGTGTGCTCCGTGCTGAGGAGGGAGGTGTTGGTTGCCTCTGCCCTCTTGCCACCATGGCCAGTGGCAGACTTTGGGATGCTGTCCCTTTTCCTTGGTTCCTGCCAGGGACCCGCTGGGACACGCTGTCATCACCCCGTATGCCTGAGGGGCTATGGCACAGCTGGAGAGCAGAGGGCTCTGTCTCCTTGTGCTCTTCCTAACTGAACTGCAATGATGATTAACCTGAGCTGTGTGAACAAGGCAGTTAAAAGAAGGACAAACCCCCAGAGAGGTGCCTTTGGCCCTGGTGCTCTTTTCCTCGCTGTCGGAATTTGTCGGAATTTGTCTCCGTAGTGAAGCGTGGGCTTTGGGGCTTTTGGAGGTGATGCTGGTGGTGCTCAGAGCAGGACGGGTGCCTGTGCCTGCTCCCTGGAGTGCCCCTGCAAGTCCAGCCGAGCCTACTGCCAGCAGAGGGCTGACTTGGATCTCCTTTTTTATTTTTCTTATTTATTTTCTTGCATTTTTCTTTTTTATTTATTTCTAAGCCTCTGTCCCCTTTTCTGTGCTGTTTGCGGCGGGGGGGGGGGGGATGTTTATGAACCAGCCCTGGAGTGGTGGGAGATTTTAGCCTTCCCATAAGAAACTCTGCATCCCCCAAGTGCTGACACTTAGGGGAAGCCCCTGCCCTAAAAGCACCTGGTTTTATCCACTTCCCCAACCCTTGGCGTCTGCTCCTGCCCAGGCTTTCCAGTGCATCTTTTCCATGCTCTTACCCCCTCCCTTTTCCTCCTCAAGTCCAGTCTCCTGCTGCAGGTGGATTCCTGCCTCCAGCTCCCATTTGCTCGCAGTCTGCTCGATCTTTTCTTGCACTGCTGTTTCCCAGTGGTCCTTCTCTTCCCTCCTCTCCCTGTTTCCCTTCTGCTGTCCCTCTGCAGCCTCTGGGTGGCAAGTAGTTTTCCATCTTCCCTTGAAATCTGGAGATGGGCAGGGAATTGCACACATCAAGACAAAGAGGTGGCATCAGTGGAGGGTTGAAGGCAGGAGGACAAAGGTGGAGCATCTTGAGGATGGGGCTGATGTTTATTTGCAGGCTGTGCTTTCCTTTGAAGAGCCAGGCAGGGAAAAGTGCCCTGGGAAGTCTTTCCCAGTGAGTGGTGTTATTGCTAAATGGTGTTTTCTCCTTTGAACCCACAGGAGGAGTTGGTGGTGTCCTCTGCTGTGCTCCCTGCAAATGGCATTTTTCTTTGGGATTTGGGATTGGAAAAACTTAGAGCTGTAATTCCAGTGTGTAGCATTTGCAGAATTAGCCCCAGTCCTGCTAGGTCTGGATGGCCAGGTCCTCTCCCTCATCCTGGTCATGAGATGGGCTGAGCCTGCACATTTCCCTGGCTTCTGCAGGGTTGGTGGAAGCTCTTTGCTTTTTAAGATCAGCCCTTTGACCACCCCTTGCATTGCAGAAAGGAGCTGAGAGAGTTAGCAGACCTGCGTGAAAGTGGTGGAGGAAACCTGGAGGCTTTTCAGGCTCCTTGTGGGTTTCCTGTATTGGATTTTGGGTGCTTCCATTTCCAGATCTCCACCCTTTTTCTGAGGAAGGCTCAGCATAATCCTTGCAGAAACTCAGGCTCCATCTACAGGCAACTTGCAGGTCATCTTAGATCAGCAACAAATAATTTCCGTTTTAAGCAGAAATTGTTGATAATTCACTTCTTTTTATTGTAAGAACAAACAATTCCTATAATAGTCAGGCACCTTTCCTCTCCCGGGAACTAAAGGCAGTATGGAAATTCTCTGTGTACTGTTAAAAATAAAACCAAACTGCCTCTTCCCTGACTCAGGAACACAAAACTCAAGTGTTGAGATGGCAGCGGTAACTCATGTTACCCACCAGTTTGGGAGATGAAACAGAACAAGGAGCACACTGGGAACCACCAGGGATGTTGGAGATGGTCACATTTTAATCTCCCAGATGGGATTTGATGTGGAAACAAGGATTAGGTTCCTGCTTTTGGGAAGAATGCTATTGAGTCTTGGCTTTCTCCACATGCTGCTCATTGGATCTGTGTCCTAGGGTTTCTGTGGGGCCATTACTGGCAGGCCGTGGTTGGCCAATCCCAATGGGTTGATCCTGCTTGGAAACTTTGGTTGGGTTTTATCCCAGCTGCATCGCTGGTGGAAGCATCTCCATGAACCAAGTGGGAAACTGTGGCAAACATTCCCACGTTGTTAAAATGGGGATGGAAACGGGATCGTCCTGCTGTGCTGCCGGCAAACCGACCTTTACAGCAGCCATCAGTACAGTTCATAAAAACATAAACCACCAGCTGCTCCAAATTTCAAGGCTTTATAGTTTTATCTGTATTTAAGAAATATTGGGGTTTTTTTTGTTTGTTTGGTTTTTTTTTGTTTTTTTTTTAAGGGAGAGAGTGTGTTTCAGAGGTTGGAGGGATTAGCTGGGAGAGGAGGTGTGCTGAGTTTTCTCTGTGGCTGTCACCGCAGGGACACTGGGACTTAAGGAGGCACCTCTGTTGCTCTCATCCTCAGTTTCCCCATCTTTAAAATGACCCAAGAGCAGGGGTTTATCAGTGATGATTAGAGGAATGGGTACTCATAGGTGATGCTAAGGCAGGTATAAATAGGCTTTTTTTCCCAAACTAAATAATACAGAGCTGCTGTATCTCTGAATTTAAGGATAAATTTTCAAGTCAAATCCCCTGGGCTTGTCTGCTTCTGGTGAACCCATGGCCTCTCCCACTGCCTGTCCATGAAGGAGACCAAGAAGTCAGGATAGCTTTGCTCATTCGCATCCAAGACTCCGTGCCTGGCTGTATTCTGTCAATTAGCGAGTGTGAGAACAATTCCAATTAAAAATAAAAAGCCCGAATAAAACATCATGAGATGCTGTTCTTCCATTTATTTTTGCAATTATGGTTTTAATTATTTCTGACAATGCTGCTTTGATTCCTCTTTTTTTCTTTTGCTGTAATAACCTACCGCAGTCTATTTTCCAGCACACGACGAGACCTCAGTGAAATACAACCAGCAGGAACAGGCTGCAGGACCACAGTCTTCAGGCATAGGTCTGGGAAGTCAGGAAACCACAATTTTTTTTTTTTTTGCCTCTTTTTCAGTCAAACCGCTGATATTTCGTGTACCTACCTGTTAATGGGGGTTGTGACACTCACCTGCCGCCCTGCAACAGCAGCCACGGACCTGGCAGAGAAAAGAAGCGTTAATGTAGCCACGTCTCTGCTGTTAAATCCTTGCTGGGGAGCGGGAGGAGAGTCAGCTCTCTTTGTGTGCAAATGCTAAAAGCGTGGGGATTAGCGCAGAGCAGATTAGTGAGGACTTGCTCCATTGCTGCCCCTTCCTTCCCCTCCTCTCTTACCCAAAAAGTTTTCTGGAGCAGCTAAATATATACCTGCCATTTCCAAGGTAGAGCTCGCTGCGTGGCGGAGCAGTAATTGGCGACTCAGGGAAATTTCAGCCACGGATTCTGGCATTTGGATCCTCCTGGCTGGCATAATAATTTCTCCCTAGGTAGCTGGTATTTAACTTGTCTTATCTGCTCCTGATAGTTGTAATTACAGTGCCCGCTAATTTCACTGTAATATTGCAGCTGCTGGAAGGGTGGTTGGAGAAAGGTCAGGGGGTTGTAGGAAGGCTCATTCCTCCCCAGCCTGCTGCACCAACGATGCTGCCAAAAGGCAGAAGCTCAGTCCATGGAGCTGGTATCCAATATCCCTGGGCTGTGCCCCTTCCCACTTTGGTGGGGCTGGAGCAGCCTCACAACCCCCACCATGCTGCTGTCCTCATTGGCATCAGGGGGGGACATGCTGGAGGGAGGTTTAAGTCCTGGTGTCCTTCGCCGTGGGGTGAATGTTGGTCTCCAGATCATGTCGGGGCTGGCTGGTTTGTGTGAGGTCACTTCTTGGGCTGTGCAGTGAGAGGCTGGTTGTCACTGATGTTGGTTGGTCCTGGGCTGGTTGTCCCTGAGGTTGGTGTTCTTTGTGGTTCATTGTCCCTAAGATTGGTTGTTCCTGTGTTGGTTGACCCTGAGACTGGTGTTCCCTGCAGTTTGTCCCTGTGACTGATTGTCCCTGAGGCTGGTTGTTCTGGGGTAATTAATTGTCCCTGAGGCTGGTGTTCCTTGTGCTTCATTGTCTCTGCACTTGGTTGTCCCTGAGGTTGGTTGTCCCTGAGGTTGGTGTTCCCTGCAGTTCATTATTCCCAACACTGGCTGTTCCTGCTCCACCAGCACAGTCTGCTGCAAGGGGAAGATTCAAGTCTCTGGCTTTGAGGAGATTCAGGACTGGCTTTGGGGAATTCACCTTCAGCCAGCAAGGCTTGGGCTGCTGCCTGAGCCTGCCCTTCTCCTGCTGAGCCAGCACCAGGCAGGTTTTGTGTGGGTGTAGGGCTGAACTCAGTGTCAGAGAACTGGGGAGTCCTGCTGACACAGGCTGGGGGTTTGCTGCAGAAAATTCTGATTTTGAGAGCACAGTGAGCTGGTGGGGCTCTGCAGAGGGAGGAGGGGACCCTCACTTTCACATCTCCCAGGGCCAGGATTCAAGCCCTGGGAAGGTCCTCTTGTCTAGCAAAAACAAAAACAAAAAAACAAACAAACAAACAAAAAAAACCAAAACAAAAAAAAAACCAAAACAACAAAACACACCAAAACCAAAAAAACAAACAACTCCCCCCCCTCCCCCCCCCAACCACACACTAAATTTTTAAGCTCCACTAGGCAGAAATAGTTCCAAGTGGTGATATTCACCTCCCGGGGATGAGACTGAACTGTTGGTAATCCTTGCGCTATAGGGTACAGAGATCTTTTTGCAAGGATAATAAACTCCCTGGTAATAGCTCTCCTTCCCCTGGATCACGCACACTCCTCCAGGAGCTCAGGGCTTTGTTTCTGGAACAGGATTAGGTGTTAACGCTGCAAAACCAAATGGGGGCACAGTGGCTGTCTTTCACAGTCCCGATTTCCAAAGAGTTTCTCTGTTCCCCTGCCTGTTCTCACAGTTTGCCTCCTCCTTGCATTCCTCAGCCCTAAACCACGGATGCTTTTTACAACAGCTGGACATATTGTTTTAAGTGATAATCTTTAGATACTGCAGCCTAGCAGACAGTTCATAAGAAATATCTGATTTGGTGACTATCACTTCTTCCTCTGTCCTTGTGAGCAGCCTTTGAGGGTTAGGATGTGCTGTTTTTTCTTTTTCTTCTTCTCCTTCTTTTTTTTTTTTAATGAGAAAAATAATTTCCCCACAGCCTCTGTCAACAATTTTTTGCCTGTAATGGGTTGTTTACTGCAGGTTGGATTTGATATGTAGGTCTTGTCTTGCCTGACAGAACCCTTCAAGGTCGGCTCTTCAGTGCAAAACACTCACATTTCATATTTCTGTTTTCCTATGAATATTTCCCAAGATTTGCTTAAAATGAGTTGTTTCCATGACTATGCTCACTTGACGGACTTGTTCCTTGAGATACAAATGGGTCTCCAAGTCTGTTTCTCTGTGGAGGGGGAGGATAATGAGAACAACATCTGTTGTGGTGTAAGCTGTAAATTTAAGATATTTTTTGCCATCCTGTAAAAGATCAGCAAATTGTGCTGATGCTGATGAGGTACTTTGTGCCATCTCCAGTGCTGGTGGGTTCAGAGTGGGGACACTTGAGGACATGTCACACATCTTGCTTTTTCTTCTCTTGGTGTGCCAAGGTTTGTGTGTGGTGTTGCCTCCAAGCTGGAGCTGGAGAGAAGAGGAATGGGAGTGCAGAAGGGAAGAAAATAAAGAAAAGTTGGGAAAGGGAAAAGAAAAATGTCAGGTGGAAAAAGGGAGTGGATAAAATTAAAACCAGGGCATTGCAAAGGGTGCACAAAAGAAAAATCCATGACTGGTAACTCTCAGTGTGTGACGTTCAGCATTGAGGGATGAGCTCCTAAATAAAACCCAGCAGCCAGCACAGAAATGTGGGGGGTTTGGCTTCAGCCAGTTGGTATACCCCAATTCCAATGGGATAGTGCATCCCCTCACTGGGTTTTTATATTTTCCCTGTGTGTGTGCATGTGTGTATGTGTGTATATATATATATATATATATTTATATAAAAATCTAACAAATTTCTAACCCATATAAATCCAATTACCCATGTTTTGCCTGCAGGGAGCGAGGGAGATTAATGTTTGGTATTTTGGCAGGAATGTAAAAAGAAATAGGTGGTAATAACAATGAAGGCTCATAAAAAGGAACCGATAGTCGTGTCTGTGCCCGGAACCCAGCCGTAATTCTCCTGGGGATTTGTCGGCAGAGTGCCCTGCTCCCGTGGAGGGGCAGGAAAGAGCCAGGAGTGCTTCCTGGGCACTTGAGCATCCATCCTGACAGTGAAGGTTCCATTAATGTGATAATAACGGAGGCTGATAAAGAGAAATGGTTTATGCTCCCAGGGCACCTTCTTGTGACAGATCCTGCTCTGCGTTGGGGCTCATAGGAGCCACAGGAATGTGCTTCTCTTTATCCCTGTTTCACTGAGGGAAGAGTCCCAGGATAGGAGGATGAACGTGGAAGGAGATGAGGGAGCTGAGCTCTTCTCCACCCTCTGTGATAAATCTGTGGTGGTGCTGGTCCCTGCCAGTCTGGCTTGGAGTGGCATGGCCTGGAGAGTTTCAGGCAGGAGTTGGGAGTGCCAGAGTTGTGCTCTCATCAGTTTTTCTTCACTCAGAGTCCTTTCCTGCAGTGTCTCTTCCCCTCCTTCTCATAAACACAGGCACCTGAGATGCCTTTTCCTGCAGCTCTCACTCAAGGGACAGTAGCTTTTTTGGAGGGTCAGGAGTCACTGCAAGGCTGTTCCCATCTCATCACGTCACTGTTGGCCTTGTCCCTTTGTGCCCATGGCCTGTGCTGTGTGGTGCCTGCAGTCAAAGAGGCTGCTGTGGCAGAATGCTATTGAGTCATGGCTCTCTCTGCACCCTGCTCGTTGGGGTTGCTGTGAGGGTATTGCTGGCAGGTCATAGGTGGCCATCCCAGTGGGATGATCCTGCCTGGAAACTTAGGTTGGGTTTCATCCCAGCTGCATCTCAGTGGTGGAAGCATCTCCACTGACAGGCTGCAGGTGCTTGAGCTGAAGGTGCCTACCAGGCACTTCTAGTCCCTCAGCTTCAACACTAGGGAGCCAGTCACTTATCATCCTCCCCTGACACACTGCCCCCGGTGTCTGGGGGACTTCCCTCCGCTGTTGTTGTCCCCTGTGTCGCGGGTGGCACCTGCACTGCTCCTGAGCTGTCACCCATGGTAATGTATTAATCATGGTTCAGATATTGTGTCCCTACAGTGGGTTCCGACTTCTCTGCAAGCTTTGCATCAGGCTCCTTGCTCTCCGTTTATTACCACCACCGGTTTTATAACCCATTTTATCAGATGACTTTTTTTTTTTCCTTTCTTAAAGAGCATAACCCATGAGCAACTCATCATTTCTGAGAGAGGGAGAGTGCCGTTAGCGGGAGAGCAAGGGCTCCATCCTCGTACCTGAAATGAGGAGCCTGCTTTACCGTGGTGTTGCATTTAATTCAATCAAGGCAGTTAAAGCCGAGATTTAAAGTCCTTTGTGAGATCACAGGAGTTGCTCTGATGCGGCAGCAGGTAGAAGGGAAGATTGAGCCCTTTTCTGAGGAGACTCAGAGTAACTGTTGGAAGCAGCCAGGCCTGGGGCTGACTGCGGCAGCAGCCACGGTGGGAAGCTCTTAGCATTCACAGTGCATCCCATCTCTGTCACCCTCCCTGCTCCTTCTCCTCGTCCCCATATATTCCTTTAAGTAGAATTGATTAGTTTGCCTTTTTATTTTTTTTTTAACTGGGGGGAGGGCTGTTTTTAATTAATATTCTTAACTGTATGATAATTGCACTGACTGGTCCCATCGCTGTCTGAGTCACCCTCTCCTCCCTTGTTCTTGCGGGGAGGCTCTTTGGACTTAATTAAAGTTAGGGATCCAGGGCTAGTGGGAACAGCAGGAGTCTTGCAGGGTTTTTGATGAAATGATTGCTGTGGGGGAAGCGGCTATTTCCTACCCAGAGCCATAGATTGTGAAGCTGAGACAGTGTTACGACCGTCTGGCTTGGCCACCTGCTTTACACAGGCTGCTGCATCTCATCCTGCATTTCACACCCTGTGCCCAGCGATCCCTCATGGACACCCCAGCCCTTGTTTTGGGGCGAGAGGAGCCCAGTTTCTCAGCCTTGCCCCTGCTTAGAGACATCCCCTCCTTGAGGGAGTGTGTTTTGGAGCAACGCTGTCTGAGCTCCCTGTGCCCGACAGCAGTGGGGTATTGCAGGTCGTGGTGGGGAATTTTGAAGGGATAATGGAAAAGCTGCATGGACTCAGCAGATCTTCTTCATCTCTGGTTTCAGTGCTGGTGCTCACAGACAGCGCTGCCACCAGAGCTCAAATGCAGCCCAAGCGAGAGCTTAACAAGCTCCGAGAGCTGTCCAGAAAGTTATCCTGACACCAAGTGACAGACTCTCAATTGATATCCTCTGGAGACTTTAAACTCACTTCTGCAAGGTTTCCAAAGCTGGTTTTGTCTCATACCTAAAGAATCCTTTATCTGCTATGACACCTCCCCTGCCTCGTCTCATTGCTCTTGACGTTTCTTTGTTGCCTGCTGCAGATCGGGTAAACTCCACTGCAAAACTGTTTAAGACGGGTTTCTCTCAGCCTTTGCTTGGCTCTCTTGCTGGAGTTCTGGTATGAATTGCCTGGACTGATGCTGTTCCTGCTTGGCTCTGCAGGGGAGTGGATGGTGAAGATGTCAGGAGCACTGCTGCTCATCCCAAAGGGCAGGGAATGCTCCAGACCCCTGGGGAAGGGCAAATATAGTGCTTGGTGTAGAAAAGGGAGAAAAACTACTGGAGGAGATCTCTCACCTTCCATTCTGGCAAAACTCTGGAGCAAACAAGCAAAATTATTTGTGGTCAGCTAGAATGAACAAGAAGCTGTGCCACAGCCAGCAGAGATTTGTCAAGGAGAAATTGTGTCAGACAAATCAAATGTCGTCTGCACCATGGAGTAAGGAGCCTGGTGGGCAGGGGGGAAGCAGGAGGTGCCTCAGACAGAGACCCAGGCAAGGCTGGAGCTGCTGCCTTGTGAGTGAGTGGGAAACCTGAGGTGGGAGTCTCTGTCTGGGACACCTGCAATGAAGCAGGCTGGGAGTTCTAAGGTGCTTCCCTGCTCCTGAGACCCAGCCCAGTCTAAAATCCATTCCCAAATGGTAGGAAAAGGCACCTCTGCAGTAGTTTCAGGCTGCAGCTGGCTGGTAATGTCCTGCTGGATGGCACAGAGAGCTTGGGGAACGGCGTTATGTCCTGAACCTGCCTGTGCAGGAGTGTACCTGTTCATAGCACCATTGTGCTGCAAGACTGGCATTTTGGGATTCCACCAAGGACTCTGGAGGTTTCTGAAGTAGAAATGTGCAGTTGCTGATGTCTCATTCTAGACCTCATCCTGTGGTGCCCCGAGTGGAAGGTCCATGATGGAGTGTATTGATTTTCCTTCCATGCAATGGGGATTTCCAGCCCACTGCAGGATGGGTGCAGGCCTCATCCTGCTGCCTTTTGCTGTGGTGTTCCCAAGCAGCAGGACTTTTCCTCCTCTCCTTGCTGTGGGTGCCATGCTCCAGCACCCATCACAGAACCAGCCATCTCTGAACCCCTTCCCCGGTCACGTCAGATCCATTGTGTACAAGACAAGCTTTTAAGAGGCAGCTGGGGCTTGCCCAGACTCTATAACTGAGGTTAGACACTCCCAGAGGTGCAGTTGAGGCATTTTCCTTGATTTTGCTTTTATTGCCTGGTAAATCAGTGACAGGGCCAGCCCATGTGCAGGAAACAGCTCTGTGCACTGAAAGGTGTTATCTCTGCTCCACCTTTCTCCTAGCCCACCTCCCCAGGCTGGGAGTCATTCAGGGTGCCCAAAAACAGATGGTCCTGGACCTTGGACCCCCTCTGGGAAGAAGCCCTGATATCTGTTCAGCCTCACTCACTGAATCCTGTGCTTTGTCCTACGATTGCTGAGCTTGCAGCATTTTTCAAGACTGATGCTGCACTTAGCAGGGTGCTGCCAAACCCATGGAGTCCAGCAGGTTATTTCCCTTCAGAAGCCATTTATCTTTTCCCTTTCAGATGCTGGGCTTCTGTCTCTCATCTCTGGTTTTAGCTCTCATGTGGGAAGGAGCTCAGTCTTCCCAGCCCTCTCAAATCACCGGTGCTGTGCATGGGGTCAGACCCCATCCTAAGGAGGAGAGGCAGCTCTGGGGGCAGGTATTGTGGCAGAGCTCTATTGATTTATTTCCCGTTATTATTTAGGGAACTTTGTGCCAAGCTTCAGCTTCTTGTGCATGTCTTCCAGTTGGATGAGGCTGCCCTCATGAGTGTGGGCTGGTGGGATTCCAGAATGTTCTAGACTGGGTTTTGAAAGTTTTATTCCAGCAGGGAATTGACAACTTGTGTTTCTTTTTGGGTGGGGGTTGCATGGATTGAAGGGAAAGTTGAGATGCAAAATGTCAGATAGGAGGTTTAGGAGGGCCTTGGGCTCTGCCACCACCTCTTGCTTGACCTCACTTCACCTGAGACTTTGAATTTCCTGACTTTTTGTTCCTTTGAGAGACTCTGAAACTTCCATGCGACCGAACATTTTGGACACTCCCATCCGAAAGTTTCCTACAGTAGCAACACTCTTTCTCATTAAACACTAACTTAATAGAACAGGAGAATGCTCTTTGATTGATATTAAACTTTAACAACTGTGTACATCTATTACCTTGCTGCTAAATCTTTATATGCTTTAAATAATCAATTGATATTTAATTAGCATACAGTACTATTACTGCCTTCCTAAATCTATAATGATAAACCAAGTTACAAGTTATTGGACGTTAATTACTATCTGATGATTAGAAACAGCAAGACATTTACCAGCCTCATCCCGGATATAATCCAGCGTGTCCATGCACACTGCTGAGCTGAGCCACGCTGCCTGTCTCTTAATAATCAATGGCTGTTCAACATGCAATATTTGTCTAATTAGCACTAAATTAAATCCTCATTGACAACACTTCAGGGTAAGAGATCTGCATTGAATATGATGGATTAGACATGGAAGGGCTGTTATTGTAAGCAGGAGATGTGTGTGTCACTTGCTTTGCTTGTCATGGCTGGCACATGGCTCCCTGTGACTGTCAGCCCGCTCCTGGGGGGACGGTGATGGAGCAGTGCCTGGATGTTGGATTGACAGTCCTGGAGACCCTGGCTCTCTCTTTAATCGAGCTGTAGACATGGGCAGCTCTTCCCAGCACCCACCTCTGCTTCCAACCTGCTCTCACCTGTGGATGTACGAGTTCCTCCACCAGCTGGGTGGGTTTGGGTTGGAACAGGGCTTTCTGTGCTGGAGCTTTCTCTGCTGGCAGAGGGCAGATCATCTGCTGTGGGCAGATGTTTCTTCTGCATTTTATGCTTCCAGCAAACATTTTTGGGAGTCGGTGTAACTTCTGTTTGGGCAATGAGGGTCAGGGAGATCAGAGAGTTCCAGAATGGTTTGGGTTGGAAGGGACTTTAAAGCTCAGTTCACATCCCATCAGCAGGAACACCTTCCATTATCCCAATTTGCTCCAGCCTGGCCTTGGACACTTACAGGGACGGGACATCCCCAACACGAGATGTTTGCAGCCACAAGTCTGAGCTCACAGCAGGGACACTGCGGGAATTTGTAGGGGTGTGGGGGTGAGAGCAATCCAAATGCTGGAGTTGCAGGGAGGAGCTCCCTCGGGAGCTGCCGTCTCGCACACGGCAGAACCACGCCGTGGTTTGTCAGCATCCATGGAAGCTGTTTTGCGAGAGCAGCAGGAAGGATTGCACAGCCGCCGGCTCCGTGCGAGACTCAGCCTGTCCTTCACACTCAGCGTGGATGTAATTAACTGTGCTGATGGGATGTTATGCCAACAGCAAACAGAGAACACCAGAAAATGAGTCAGGAACGATAGCAGGGCTGTTCAGCGTGGAGAGGCGGCAGCCAAGCGTGCGGCTCAGCTCGTGTCCTGCCACACGGCAAGAATGGGAGATCCTCCTGCAGCCTCCCTGCCTCCGACTGAGGACAGGGTCTGGCTCTGGAGAGGAGCAGTGGAGCACAGAGAGCCTCCCTCTGCCGTGGCTTTGCTGTGGCATTCAGTGGAGATACACAGACCCTGGGAGGTGTGATGGATGTGTGGCTTCAGCTCTCAGTTCCCTCCTTTCAATCCTTCGCAAGGAATGACTCTCCTTGCTGTGTCAGGGAGGTTTCTCAGCACTGTTTTTTTCTGTCTCTTCAGGGTTTTACAGGTGGTTAAACCTCCTGAAGCCTGAACAGCTCCTTGGCTCCTCACAGGTCTCTCTCTGCCCCCCAAAAGTGCAGAACCTCACTGGCTGGGAGGTCCCCTGCACTTGGTAGGAGCAGGGATGAGAAAGAGGAAAAATTTAAAAAAAATTAAAAAGACTGTCAATTAGCAATTGAAATTGTTCTTAAAAGAATTTGCCTATTCTGCAAGGAATGTTTAGTAATTGATAGCAATTTCTAGCAATTAAATACAAATTAATTTGTGCTACCAAGAAGCAGTTTATTTATGGCTCTGTATTTATGGGCACTCCTTCTCCTTAAAACCATCATCATTGCTTTTGATAAGTAATTAGAGTTTACTGAATAATTTCCCAATGTAGGTATGAATTTTAAATAATTTTAATACCATGCAAGTGTTTCATTGTATTGCTGAGTGAGGGATTATCATTATTTATATTGTAGTAGGGCCTGGAGGCTGGGACAGGCACTGTGCGAGTGTATGGCACAGAGATGTCCCTGCCCAGAACAGCTTGCAGGGAGTTTTATATCAGCAGCAGGATCGTGAACGTGCTTTTCCAAGGAATAAAAGTTATTTGGAGTTATTTGCACCTGTGTAGCACAGTCTGCAAGTGTTTCTTCTTCCTCTTGATTAGGTGGTAGTAGTAATTCCCTACTCGTGATAGTAATGGTTAATCACTCTGAAGAGGAGGGGCAAAGTCCAGACCATGAGGGGATGAACAAAACCCATGTATTTTGATTAGTTAAGTTATAGATTTTTTCAGCAGCTTGGGATAGTGGAAGGTACCCTGCCCATGGCAGGGCTTGGAACAAGATGAGCTTTAAGGTCCCTTCCCAACCCAAATAATTCCGGGATTCTATGTTTTGAAGTGCCTTTTATTTGCTTTGTGGCTTTTCAAGATGATCTCAGATTATGGTTGCAAACTTGTAGCCATGTTCCTACAGCTCCACAAATGCACTGCAGCTCTGTACAAGGTGAGAGCTTCATGCAGTCCCATTTCCAGGACTGGCAGGTTTGAGCAGAGAGGGAAAAGCAACAAGTGGTGGGAGTTGACAGTGTGACACCAGACATGGAGACAGCTCCGGCCAAGAGGAGCTGGTTTTAAGAAAACTGTGTCCCCCAAGCACCTTCCATCAGGTGGGAGTCCCCTCAAAACATCCAATGGATGCTCAGCAGGGCAGAACTCATGTCAGGGCTGGTGTGGGAGGGAGAGATGTCTTCTTAGGCCTGATTTACAGTTGGGGAATTCATCTTACAAATGCTGGAAGCAGGAGTTGGCCAGGCTGGAGGGAAGTACTAATTAAAGCACATGGTGACAGCATCCATGCAAGGAAGATCCTGGAGAGAAGGAGGAAGCCAAGCCTGGAGAGCAGGCACCACGTTCAGAAGTGAGCCTAGGAGCTGGCAGCAGCATCTGGGCTTGCAGTGCTAGGCAGGAGTACACTCCAAAGCACAGACTTCGTGCCCTCAGTATCTTTTAGGAGTCCTGAGGTGAGTGTTGCTTTTATGGAGGGTTAAACTCGAGCCTGGGAACCTTGGAGAATTAAATATCCCACAGTGTTAATATGTGGGGACAGCTTTGGGATTTACCACATGCACTTGTGTTACAGCTGATGTGCCCATGGGCCGTTTGGAACTTTGTTTGGAACTTCTTGGATCCCTTGGAACACTACAGAGGTGCCCAACCCCATTGCTGCTCCCGTCCTCTTTGTCACCTGCAGGTAGCAGGGTCAGCCCCCACCTCTGATTCAAAGTCTGTGCTGATCCTGCCTGTGGCAGCACAGCCTGTTCTGGCTCATTTCTGCCTTCATTACTGAGCTTGATTAAACGGTACTTGTACAGCCAAGGGTTGGGAAAACACACAGAGGGACTTTTCTACTCATCTGAGGCACTTGGATACCGTGGAGACAGCTGCTGAAGGGAGAGGGAGACGTGGTCTGACATTGCGGTCACGGTAATGAGATGTAACCCATTAGGACAGTGTCCTTCTGGGATCCAGGCGCCTCCAAGGGAAGGAGAGGGTTCAGACAGAGCCCCAGGACCTGGAAAAGACTCCCTCTGAAGAAGGAAAGAATGAACTGAGGAGCTGTCCTGTCTGAGGGACAGAGTTCTCTGGCTTTTGCAGAGGATGGGGTTGGGAGAAAATAATCGTGAGACTGTTTTGGCCTCAGGTTCTCACGTCTGTATCTTGTTTCATAAAGTCTGTGCGTGCAGCCAGTGATAATTATTGGCACTGTTAGAGCAGACAGAGCTGCATTTAACCAGCACCTCCTGGGCTGTGCAGCTGCTGCAGCATCACGGGACATGAGCGGATCATGGGGTGATGCTAAGAAAGGAGATGACTCCTGTCACCTCTCCGTGATCCTAAAGCAAGATGTGGTCTCCCAGATCAGGTCAAGCTTGTCTTTGAGGGCTCAGAAAAGCTGCAGCAAAAGGTGGCAACTCTTACTGCAGGGCAGCAATGGGTGAGTTTGGCCAGCCCTGAAGATGCCAGGTCTGGAACTGTCCGTGGGGTCCACCCTGAGCGCTGGTGTGGGGCAGGTAGCTCAGCAGAGACAGGCCTGGGAGTGACTTCTGAAGATCAGGAGCAACTTAAAACCAGCAGGTTCATGGTCTTGAACTCTCCTGCTCTGGCCAGTCTTCCCTTAGATTTTTCAGCCCAATTATTTTTGTGCTGTTTTTCCCATGCTGGAGGACTGCAAAGTTTTCTTCCCTGCCCGTCTGCAAACCTCATCATGTACTTCATTTAAGCGTTTTCCTTTTGCCTGTTCCCTGCTGCTGCGAGGGTCTGGGGCACAATGGTGGCTTTCATCCCTCCTTCCCTGTGATGATTCAGAGCTGGTGGCTTTTGGCCTCTGCACTACAGGTCTCTGGTTTGTTATGAGCTGTTGTGAGGTGGTTCATGGTGCTCTGGTACGTAGAGGAGAGGTGCTGGGGATTCTACTGAGTTAATGAACTGCCAGATTGCAGGGGATGATGCTCAGTGACACCCCGGGTCTCTTTGGGAAGTGTGTGTCCACCCCCTGCTCTCAGCCTGTGATCTGAGTGCGCTGGCACCGGCTCATGTGTGGACTCAGGGATCTTAGGAGATGGTTGAGGCTTTTAACTGTGGGCTCTGATGGCCCTGCTCTCCCTTCCAACAGCTCCGTTAGCTCCTGTAATTAACTCCATGTCCCCAAAGTCACTGCGTCTCTGAAGCTTCAGGACCTGCCAGTGCTTCTGACTGCTCCAGTGCCCTGTGAGTCTCCAGACAGGGGTCAGCTGCTGTCAGAGGAGCTCAGAGGCTCCAGGCTGGAGTGGCAGGAGCACATCCCCACCCTTGGACTGGGGACTGAAGCACCCACGGCTCCAAGGGCTGTCAACAGGGTTTGGGCTCTCAGCAGCCTCAGCTCAGCAGGGCAGGGCTGTGGTAGGTGCCCAGATCGCCGCGTGGTGACAGAAACGACGGTGATGGCATTGCTGAGGATGCGGCAAGGACAATGCCCTTGCGGGAGGTGGGTGCGGGGAAGGAGCAGACCCTTCTAATCCCTTCTGGAATGATCAGAGTTAAACTCCCGCAGCAGGATTGCTCACCAGTGACTCATCAGCCTGAGCATTAGGGCGGTTCTCCCTTGCTGTCTGCAGAAATAACACTGGGGAACGTGGGAGGGGAACGTGGGAGGGGGACGTGTCACCCCCAGGGAGATTTGGGTGGCTCTGAAGTGTCACCACATGGACAACTGACCAAAGCTGGGGCGTTCAAAGACGGAGGTTTGCAGACTGGAGATGGGGGTGCTGCTGGCACGGTGGATCTCCAGTGTCTCCCTGACCATGTGTGCGCAAGGTGGGGGGACACTCAGGCCTGAGGTACAGAGGTGCCTGCCTGTGCCTAAATTTTGCATTTTAGAACTTTAGCTTGAACCCTCTCCTGTTGCTCGACCACAAGCAGCACCCGAACCATACAAATCCCAGACAGAGTGAGTTTGGCAGGTCAAAGCCTCCCTGCCTCTTCCTGACAGCAATCCGACCCTCCGCCAAATAAAAATTCCACACACGGAGCCGGTTAAAAACATCAATTAGCTCTAAAACAATTATTATTTTTTTTGAAATGCCATTTTATATATGCAATAACACAACACAATAATCCTGGGTTATTTAACAGAGCATTTACCATGAAAACAGTCATTACTCTTTAAACGCTGCTGACTGTACAAGCCTCTTAACATTAAATGGCAAGTGAGGCAGAAGTCTTGCCATCAGAAATGCCACATTCTCCTGAATATATTAATAACACTGGCATTGGGAAGCTTGCTGCCTGACTGAGGGGCTTTTCCTGTGCTGGGAAAGCTCTTGAGATTCTGGGGCAGCCCATGGGAGTATTGTCCAAATTTTGATTTGTTTGGGTGTAGGCATTTGTTGGAGGGGATTAGATGGGTTCAGCCCAACTTCACTGTAGTCCCATGCCTTCCCTGTGCCACCATTCCTCTGTTTGCAGCCTCAGTGGCACCAGAGGAGGTTCAGATTTGACATCAGAAGGATTTTGTTTTCACAGTAAGGGTTGTTAGGCATTGGAATAGGCTGCTCAGGGAGGTGGTGGAGTCCCCATCCCTGGGGGTGTTCAAGGAAGGACTGGAGGTGACACTCAGTACTCTGGGCTGGATGACAAGGTGGGCATCAGTCACAGGTTGGACTCAGTCTGAGAGGTCTTTTCCAGCCTAAGTGGTTCTGTGGTCCTGCACAATCCTGCTCTTCAGGGGTAGCAGCCAGGTTCATTATGCAGCCTAAACCCAGTGGATTTAGCTGGTTTAATAGTCTCGGTAGGGCCTATCATAATGCACTGATAAAGATGTTTTTTGCAGCTAAGTCAATAATGAATTTAGTAGTAAATTCTGCATTTTCCCCCTTTTGAGGTTCAAGGGAATTGTGCTGGATGTATATTATTTGCTTATTTATTAGACCTCTTCTAGCTACCTGGCATGAGCCCGAGGGAGCAGATGGAAATACCATTCTCAGGCTACCAAAAGCCTTTGGTTTAAGCAAAATAGTTGTGTTTAAAGATTAATTTAAGATGCTTTAAAAATTGAGCAGGCCATTCATTTTTAATATTGATTGATATTATTATAAAAGATTCAGCTGCAACTCTTCTCACCAGGACCTCTCTTGGCGCACAGACAGCGCGTTTGTCTGTGAGGGACGTGGGTTAGTTATTTTTAATCTTTGATACTTGTTCTTGTGAAATTTATGGGAAGCATCATCTCGTATCTGGCACATCAGAGCATCCCAGGCGGGAGCTGGGAGGGCCTGGGGAGGAGGTGAAGTTGGATGAATGGCTGGTGGGGGTTGGAGCCTGTGTCTCTGCTGGATGAGGGAAAGAGCTTGGTACATCTTATTCCAGCAGCATCGTAGAACTGTGAGCAAATCTTCTTCCATTAAACTGGAAGGAGCTGTGGTACAGGAAATGCTGGGGACATGAAAATAAAATCTGCCCAAACATCCAGGAGGTTTGATTGTGCTTCTTGCAAACCCCCTATAGTTGTTTTATTGTTTTTTTTTATTAAACATTTTTTTTAAGTGGAAGTGGAAATGAAATACTGGCAGAGTGCCCAAGCCCGGGCATCTCCTTTGCATTGGCATCCTGTGATAGTGTTTCACTGGCAAACTGGTGACACAAGGCAGGCACCCCAGCCCTGGAGGAGCTGAGTTTGATGCTGAGGAATAATTCTCCAAATTGCATTTATTTCACAGGCATGAAAGGTCACGAAGTGAAGGAAAATAAGAACTGTATTCAATTAGACAATTTGATCAAAATAAATCTGTCAAGATGGCATTCCTGCTGAGGAATCAATTGACTTGGAAAATGAAGGCAGCTGCTGCTGCTGCTGCCATTATTGTTGTTATTATTATTATTATTATTATTTTAAATTAGCTCCAGTACCTGCCACGAGTACCTGATCTGGAGTGCCCGAGTGGCTCAGATCATCTATCACTCTTATTAGATATTAATACAGCCTCCTCTGCCTTGCATTTAGTGCCCTGTTAATGGTCAAGTGGCCCCAGAGTGCTTCCTGGGAGGCTGATGGGAATGCTTAGTAATGAGAAGGGATGGTGAGGTGCTTTTTTTTTTGTAATTTTTTTTTTTTCAGCTAGAAGGTTCAGGGAATGAAAAACCTGGTGAGATGGAGAAGAAGCAAGGACACACACAGCTGGTGTGCTTGGTCACACACGGTTCTTGGTGGCTCTAAATCAACCTCTGTAATATCCCTGCCTGTTCCTTTTTGTTCCAGCAGAGAAGCATACAAATAATTGAATTTATGGCTGGGGATTGGTAGGAAAGGGTTTTTTTCTCCCCATGTTGGTGCTGCTCCTGCTTCTCTGGGTGTTGCTGTCTCTGACTGGCTTGGTAGCACTGGGGTTGTCCCCATGCCTTGATGGGCAAAGGTGTTTGCCAAGAGACACTATGGGAGGATGGGGTAGAGGGACATGATCCATTAGGTTGGAAGCTGAGGAGAGGCTGAAGTGGGCAAAAGCTGGCATGAGATATTCCCTTAGGGAATACATTATTTTGCAGAGGAAGAAATCCTCCTGTTGGACAGAACTTGAAGCCTCCACAGTCCTCTCCATCATCTGAGCTATCTAAAACTTGACTTGATAGAACGCTGGAGAATTACAGCAAAGCAACAGGCCTGCCCCAGCTGGATGAGAGCCTGGAGAACTCTGACAGAACCTTCCCAGCTCTGTCACTTCCCTTTCTGCTGCCGTCAGCCCTTGGCGGCTGATCCGGCGTCGCCTCCTGGGGATGTCCCATCTTTGAATGTGTGGCTCAGGGAAATCAGATGTGAAGGTTCCCAGGGCTGGTAGGTAGCAGAAGTGTCTCAGAGTGTCTTGGCTGCCTGTGATGGGAAAGGTGATGAGAGAAGTTTCCTTCATCTTTTACCAGCTGGGGTGTTTTCCTTTGTATAAAGCAGCATTTTAAAAAAAGAAAAAAAAAAAAAGAAAAGAAAGAAAAGGCACCAAGCTCCTTTAATGACAGATTTTATCACAGCAATGGGTTGCTCTGCTTGTCAGCTGCCTTCAGCTTGGTGCAGCTCATCAAAGAGCCTCTTCCCATGCCTTGGGCAGCTCTGCCTGGGTCCAGCTTGTGGCCAGGAGAGACTGCCCCAGATGGGTCACCAGAGTTGGCACCAGATCCTCCTTTCTCTGTCTCAGGAGGTGACTGAAATGTTAGCAGTAGGTGGCAGAGAGAAACAAGGTCCTCCTGGACATCTGATAGGTATCAGCACTTGGGCTTGGTGCTGACACCATGTCCCAGATGGGTTTTGTGGGTGTGACTCCATCCTTCTCCCTTCAATAACAGAATCGTTTCTGTTGGAAAAGCCCTCTAAAATCATTAAGTTCAACCATTTCCCAGCACTGCCAAACCCACCACTAACCCATGTCCCCAAGGGTAACATCTGCACATCTTTTAAATCTCACTACTGCCCTGGGCAGCCTGTGCTTGAAAACCCTTTTCTTGAAGAACTCTTTCCTGATATCCAACCTACACCTCCCCTGCTGGAACATGAGGACATTTCCTGTTGCCCTGGTCCTGTGTGGCATCAGCTCCCTGCTCTGGGCACTGAATGGGTGTAACTGTGCCTACCTTGAGACTCTGGGGCAGGGGACGTGCATTCAGAGGCAGGATGAGGATGGATGCCCTTGCACACCAGTGTGTGTGCAGGTGATCCAGCCGGGATCACACGGGGGCAGCGTGGCAGGAGAGGGACCTCAGTGATCGCCTCCTCCTCCCATTGCTTGAATTTTTATTGACTGGTGATGACAAACTGGTTTATGGACAGATCTTTTATACCCGCTAGGACTCGGCAGTTATTTTTGAGATGATGCTTTGCCTCAGAATCTTCCTTCCTTCATCCTTCATAAATCTTGAGCAAGGCTGCAGCATTCAGACCAAGCTTAATATTCTTCTTGCAGATCTCTGCACCAAAATGGCTGTATCCAAGCAGGGAGGGGTTGGCAGATTCCCCTCCACCCCTTTGCTGGGCTCTAAGGCCACCTCAGTGTTAGGGTCTGTAAAGGGGTGTGGGGTCCTTGGAGGGGGCAGGACAGTGCTGCCTTTGGGGTGTTTGGAGAGGGTCCAGGGCATGGGTATGAACCTCTTCTCTTCCCATCAGGGTGTAGCTTGTGAGGAACAGTTTGGAGTATGGAGGTGGTGGTACCACCTAGGGAAGAGCAATGAGGGCAGTAATGGGAATAAAAGAATAAGGAAGGGATATAAAGAGAGACTTATTTTGCAGCTGTGTTGCTGTTGTTGGCATTTCTTGAGTGAAAAGCAGAGGAGAAAGAGTCCACCCCCCTCATTTCACCTCTCATTCACGAATTCCTTTGGTTGCAAAGGACAGATCCCATTCACTTGGCCTTTCTCCTCTCCTCATTAACTCCCATGACCTTGAGGCTGTGGCAAGAGCAAAGCGTTTATCCTAACAAAAGGATTATCAAAATAAATAACCAGAGTTTTCAGAAAGGTCGTGTCCCTCGCAAGCCCAGGCTGAGGCAAATCCTCTGTGTCCAGCCAGTTTGGGCTGCCTCTTCTTCCTGGTGTGGGATGATAAATCCCACTTGTGTCACCTCATTTGTGAGCACCGTCCTTCTCACAGCAGAGCTGGAGAATATTTTCCTGGGAGATGCAGGAGTGGGGAGTGGAGCAATGCACTGTCTCCCAGGGATGTCTGAAAACCCCATGGGACCCTGGTGTTGAGCTGTCATTGCTACTGCCCTTCCCAGACCATTCCAAGGATCTCCCAGTGGGATGTGACCAGCAGAATGAGCCCCCACACTCCCTGTTAGTAGGTCACTGGAGAAATCCTCCTTTAGACAGGCTCCGGCAGATGAAATGGAACTGAGGAGTTCCAAACTGGGGCAAAAGATGCTGATTATTAACAAAGTGTTGGATATAGAGAAATTAAGGACACACTGATATGGAAACAAAGGTACAGATGTCTTGGGAAGCAGTTCCTACAAATACACCTGTGTGTAGGTGTATGCATGCCTAGGTGGTTCCCAAATAAGCCCTAAAAGTTACTTCTAATCTTGGAGTTAAAAATAATAATATTCCCTCTAATTTTCACATCCTTTGGGATTTTCCTGTGTACTGCACTGCTCTGGTTTAGTTCAGGATGGGCTCAAGGGACAGGACTTGCCCTCGGCATATCAGGCAGCACCTTCTCTAGCAGGTGGGGTTTTTTTCCATGTTTCCTACAGCAAACTTTTCTCTGACCATCTTACACTTTCAGTCTATCTGCAAAAAAAGTTAAATTCATGTTTGGTGATGCAAATGAACCCATCTGCTTCCAGGAAACCCTTGGGAGGCTGTCAGGAGCAGGCAGGCATTGCACACCCAAGTCTGGAAAGCCACGAGCCGAGCTGCTGGGAGTGCAATACCTGTGTGGAAGAAGAACAGAGCTGCCTCGCTGCGGGAGGTTCTCACATCCAGGGTGAGATCCTGCCGGGGATCTGAGCTGGCTCGGCTGCTCCCTGCTTCCCTTCTGCTCCTCTTGGTTCATGCAGCTGGGGAATAAAAAGCACCTGCCTTTGCTGCTGCTGTCTGAGTGAAGTGTTATCAGGTTTTATTCTCCCGCCTGTCTCCCTTTTTCACACCTGTGTATCACAAAAACGTCTCCTATCATCGCATGCCCGTGAAACTCTCCTGGAGCGTTTATCTATTCGAGAGCAATAGCGGAGGATGTGATTTTTGAGGCTGGCGTCCTCCCTCTGCCTTTCATCCCTTCTCTTTGACATGATAGAGCATCTCCGAAGTTGTAAAGAGCATCTCTCTTTGTGTGGGTGCACCTGCTCCACGCGCGCCATGGGCGGGGGTGCTGTTAGCAGGGGGAATCAGTGAATAATTTACCACGCAACCAAAAGGACCCGTAAAGCTTTAAATTATTAACGCCGAGTTCAGTTCAGAGGAGGGATGCTGGAGCTGTTTGCTTTGGCTGCGGGCTCTGCCTCTGAGTTGGGGTGGTAGGAGTAGGAGTGGCTCTGGAAGGATTCTGATGCTGTGGTCATGTTCAGGCTGGAAGAGCATGAGCCAGGGAAAATAAATAATTTAAAAGACCCAGATAGGTGTAAGGGCAATCCCAACAGCTTTAATTATGTAAACTGGTGATGCCCTTCCCTGGGAAAGAGATAAAAAAATAATGACCTTTTGTTTCATTGCCAGAGAAATGGCATTTTCTTTCATTGCCTCCCTTAATTCTTTAGGAGGTAGAGGAGCAGGTGATTCCTCTCTCCTTCCAAGAAGCTGGTGAGGGGCAGCTTCTTCCCAGCTGAATCCAGAGATGCTCCCTCACACGTTTAACCTGCTGATTCTTCACCTGCATCTTTGCACTGCTGGGTGATTCCTCTTGAATTAGGTACCACAAGCCCAGCCAGCAGCTGCACCTGGAGCCCAGGCAGTGATGCTCACCCAAACCACCAAAATTCCAGCTGTTTCTGGTAGGTGAAGGTGCCACCCAGCAGGTCAGATGCTGTTCCCCATCCAGGCAGTGTCTGGTGGGATAAGGGCTGAGTGTGAACTGGTGCTGAACCTGAATCAAGAGCTGCTGTTGAAGGGGCTTTGCCTGCTTCTCTCTTTTTTTTATTTTTTTTTTTCTCCAAGCACACCAAGAGCTGGGAGTTAATTCTGGAATCATCACTTGCACAAGGATGTTTCTGGCAGGCTCGGGGTTGCTAAGTGTAGTTAAGTGCCTCAAGCATCCCCAACTACTCGGCTCTTTGGTTTTTTTTTTTCCTCCATGAAGAGAAACTTTCTGAAGAGGGAAGCGAGTGCAATCAGCCGTGCTAAATAATCCTGTAGGGTGCTGCAGGAGGTGCCATCAGCTCTGATGTGTGGGCTGCCTGGGCTGGCTCCTTCCCCAGTTTCATCCCCCCCCATCTCTCATCTCTCATCTCCTCGGGATCCTTTAGCTGGCATCTGTGGAATAGGGATGTGCTTGGAGCTGGATGTTGGTAGACCCTCAGGAAGGCAGCAAGAAAGGTGAACTTGGTGCCTCTGAGATGCTTCTGGACTCAGAACCTTGCTCCTGATCACACCAGTGCACAGATGGGTTGGGCTGGGATGAGCCAGGATGGAGAGCTTCAGATGTCTGTGGCACCAAATAAACTAAAACCTACACAATGCTCTGCAATTCCCTTGTGCTCTGGGACACTGGGAGTGCATTGAGGCAGCAGTGGGGTGGGCTCTGCCCTGTTCCTTCTCTGGAATGAGGTGATTGGTACCACCCAGGGCTCTGGAGAAAAGAGCTCATTTCTGGAGTGATGTGATTTGCCTCTGGTGTTTTCAGGGAGTATTTTTGTAACAGTTTAAACCTGGTAAATTGCTAATTACTTAACAGCATGTTTCTGAGAGGAGAATAAAGAGAAGGCTCCAAAGCTTCTAAGTGGTTTTTAACAAATACAAATTTCATTTTCTATTAGGATCTTGGAATTGGTTTCTGATGTAGTTAATGCTGATTTTTGTAGTTGTTTTGGGTCCTGTTTCTGCGAGTGTAGGAGCTGGCCCTGTGTAGTGCAGGTTGAACCCCAGAGCTGATTCACTTTGCTCTCATTCCTGGCTCCTGGTGTGGTCCAGGGGGCCCCAGTTAGACAGGAATTGGGCTGAAAAGCCTTGGTGGTGTAGAATCATCCCTGTCCTAAAGCTGCATTCATTTCCAACTAATTCAGCACAGCAAATTCCCTCTTTTTCCTCTCTTTCTTCACCTTCTCGTCCCATTTCCAGGGGTGCAAGAGGGAGTGAATGACTTGAGGCTTATTTGCCTTGCCTGCCACTCATGCTGCAAAAATTAATAACAAGATTCAGCTCCTGAGTCCGTGTTCCCAGAAGCTTATTTATACCTATGCTTAGTGTTGATTCAGCTGCCTCACATGCATCACTCAAATTCACAAGAGCTCTCATAGAAAGGAGAGATGAAAATCATCCTATCCAGCTTCTTCCTCTCTTTTCTATTTTCTCTCTCCTGCATGCTCACAGCACTTGCCTCCGAAGTTTTGAGCACCAGGAAAAAGAAGTTGTCACCAACTGTGTTTCAGAGCCCCTGTGTGAGCTGCTGGCCTCTCTCCTGCTTAGGCCTGGCTTTGCAAAGCGAGGAGCTGTGCTTAGCACACCCCTGCCCCTCGGAGAGCTTGCTGCCCACATCAGAAGAGAAGAAAAAAAGACCCAACAGGTGTCTCCTTGGCCGTTCCAAATCTCCCACCGTCGGCACATTTGTGTTAGATATTGATTTCTGTTTAATAGAATAAGCCAGGAGAAATCACGCTCTTTGTTGGCGTTCAAAGGATAAACCATAAAAGCCATTAAGAAGTACTGTAAGCGGCGGGATGATTAATGAGACTTTAGGTGCATTCCACTGACTGCTCCCAGATAATGTCTTTGAAAGATCCTGTTGCTTCTGGCTGCAATTCAGAGCTATTTATTTGCAAGGTGAAGCTCTGAGGAGCAGCACTTCCAACCCTGCCTGATACTGTTACAGAGACAAACTGGATGCCCCCGATTTCCCATCTCCAGAGGGATCTTTCTGCATTGTGGTTTTGCTCGTCAGCCTTGTTGAGATACTGGGGAGGACAAGTGAAAGATGCAGTGTCTGCCCTCAAATCGCTGCTCTGTGCCTGTGGTGAGAGGCTGCCTTAGGGAGACAGAGCCATGGGCTTAAAGATCATAGGAAGGAAGCTCTTTTTGGGACATACTGATCCTGTTTGGGTTGTTTTTCCGGGTGCTTTCATGTCTTCCTGTGGATCTGTATCTCTGTGCAGGGGAGCTCTCTGGCAGTTGGGCTGTCTGTGATTCTGGCAGTGCTTGTATCCCATAAATACCTCTTTGGTTTCAGCCTGGGCTGAGCTCACAGTAGTGTGCTCCTGCCTCCAGGGCTGAAATCACCCAAAACCTCTCTGCTAGGTCTCTGTGTGGGTCAGCATCCCACTGTGAGCCCCAAAGTGTGTGCATCATCATCCCACTGCCACCCCAATTCTGTGTGGGTCAGCACCCCACTGGGAGCCCCAGCAGACATGACAATGAATATTTCTTTCAGTCCCTTTCATGACACATCCATGGACTTTTTCTTCCTGGGGTTCCTAAACTGGCTTTTTCAGGACCCCCACTTTTCAGCAGATGGGCTCTCCAGGACAGGCTGAGGAACAATTTATCTTACTGGATAAAACCAGAGGTGCAAAGGGAGTCTCAGACTCAAGGTCTAATCCATTCTTTCTGCTTTGTTTTTCCAGCTGCACTACTTGCAGACTTCAGAGTGTGATGTGCAGAGTATGGGATGGCTGGAGGTACAGAGCTGCTCTCCAGACCGAGGCCGTGCAGCCCCACATCCCAACTTCCCCACTTGCTCTGCCAGGTTTTTATTTTCCCTGGGGAAGTAGGAGTTATTTGTGTCACAACCAATGCTGTTTGTTTCCAAACCAAGCCCATCTGCAGTGAAATAACAAACAGAACACAAGGGAAGAGATAAGCTGAGTTAAAAAAAATACACCAGCCTGCACTTGAAATTTTATTTATTTATTTTTTTTAATCCCTGGGTAAAAAAAAAAAAAATCCAAAACCCTTCCCTGTGGCAGGGCAGGATACAGGAGGCAGGAATTTTCTATCGAGGGAGCCAGAGCTGCCAGAGTTCGTCATCAAGAATAATAACAACCAAATTATGATTGGCAAACTGTCGTTGAGGGGGTAATGAGGATATAATCCAGAGCAGCAGAGGAGCAGGGAGGGGGAGCAGGCAGTATCCCATCTTTAATGAACAGCAGCGCTGCTGGTGGGAGGGAAAGGACCCATTTCTGCTCTTCCTTTCCTCAGTGGCCATGCTGCAGCGACAGCCAGAGACAGAACCCACCTTCTTTGCAGTGGATTGGTTTCTCCCATTAAACTTGAAGATAAAAGTCGGCTGCTAAATTGCTGTCACTGTTTTAATTCTCCCTGTCTCGCCACCTCCCCTCTTCCCCCGCTGCTTCCTCCTCCTGCTTTTCTCCTTTATTTTTGTCTCCTTCTTTCTCCTTTCTGTGCCTCTCCTCCATCTTTGTTTTGCTCTGTCAATCTCTTCCTTTATTCTAAAGCTCCTTTCCCTTCCTCCGCTCTCCTATCTCCTTTATTCCCTTTAAATTCATTGCCGCTTCTCTCTCCCAAGCCCTCCTCCTCTCTCAGCATCCTCTCCATCGCCGCCAGGCTTTGCAGCCTCTCCTGGGGGCCCTCTGTTCTTCCATTGCTTCTCACAGCTGATTTATTAGCTCACTTGGGGAAAATTTGGGCTGGTATTTGCACCTCCAAGATGGTGCCAGCAGCTGGGAGGGCACTAAAAGGGTTTGTTTTCAGGATGCCAAGTGCTGTGGTTTGGGCTGGGTGGGCTGCCCTGCAGGTTGTGGTTTTGGTGAGGTTTGAGGGTCTTTTGGCTTTCAGCGTCATTTCCCTTTCATACCTGCCCTCCAGACATGAGCTCTCAAGCAAGGTGCTTTGCTTCTTGCATACACTTAATAGTGTACTTAATAAGCAAACGTTTGTAGTGAAAACAGCAAGTGGAGTGATGTGGGGAGTTGGGAGCCCTGGGGTGGGGGATTTATAATGTTTATGAGCTCTGGGTTTGCCCCTGCCACTGACTGCTGCCGGAGATTTAGCAAATCCTTTAAGCTCTCTCCTTCCTCAGTTTCTCCAGTCGGTTAAGTGAGGATAATGAGCCATAACTAACTTTCAAGCTGTCGTGGGAACGATTTAATTAGCGGCTGATCTTGCTAGGTGCTGTGGGGCTTCGGTTCCATGGTACAGGAGTGTGGATTCAGGCACGAGAAGGCTCCGAGGGGCTCAGGACCTGCAAGATATTTGCCTGCCTAAGTACTTTGGGTGATCCAAGCCCCAGCTCATATGGCAGCTCCAACAGAGTTGTCTCCTGGGGAGGGGATGTTCCCGGTCCCCTGTCTTGCTGCGCCCCAAGGCAGCGAGCAGGGGATGCAGGGACATCAGCTCCGCTGTCCTTTTCCATGTGTTTTTCAGGCAGTCCCTCTCCATCCCTCCCTGCTTGCACAGGGGTTAATTGCCTCGTGCATCTGCCAGCTGCAGGGCTTCCCAGCCAGCACTGCTCTTCCAGGAATAGAGGCTCTTGGTTTGCAGCTCTCTGTCATAAATCCAAAAAAAAAAAAAAAAAAAAAGGAGAGAGAAAGAAGGGAGGAATTCTATTCCTTCCAGCTGTCTCTGGCTTATGTGGCCAGTAAGATGCCCTGGTTTCATTTGGAGTGGGCGGGAGGAGAAGCAAAGGTGGTGGAGGGAGAGATAAATACTGGTACAGAAACACTCCTTGGTCCTGGGGATCAGCTGCACATCCTCACATGAGCATCTTCCACCCTTCCTCCTCATTATCCCGTGAAAAATTCCTGTTTCCCTTATCATGATGCTTGTTGCTTTGTTTGGATGCTCTCTGGAGCTTGGCTGCCTTTCTATCCCAGGGTGCAGAAAACATTGCACTTGTGAGATCTGAACTGACTTGCTTAGGGAGTGTGTGAGTCCTATGATGCCCAGTGGTTTTTGGTTGTAACCACATGCCAAAGAAGCATGACAGGGATTTGTTCCTTCCCCCTTTTCGATGTTGGGGCTGCACATGCTCCAATCCAGAGGATTAGTTGACACTGAAGCAAAGCACATCAACTGTCTTCCTTCTGTCTGTCTGCTTTAGTCCCATAAAAAATGCAATTATATTTGTCTTGCATCATCTTTTTTCTCAAGATGAGCCCATGCTGATCCATGTTTACAATCCCATTCTTTCTTCCCTGGCCAGAAAAGCAGGGGGATGGTGTTCACATAAAAGCCTCTGAGAAGCAAAGAAGCTTGTGAAATCTCACCTTGGAGTGACCTTTTTTTTCCTTTTCCTTGAGCAGGCAAAGGACATCGTGTAGCCCATCTGCTGAATCCTGCAAATCGTTCTTACAGGCATGTAAAATATCGGTGAAAAATACTTCATCCCTTTAAAGAGAAAAATAAACAGCTTCTCTCATCATTATACAGTTTCTAGGAAGAAAAACACAGTTGGTATTGACAAAGCTTAAAAAGGAAAGGGGGGGAGATGGGAGAAAAAGGAAAACCCAAACTCAGGATGCTGAACTTCTCACAAAACAACCTGCCTTTGATATTTACAGATGTGTAATTTGCTCCTTGTCGGATTTGGTGTGAACTTGTCAGTGGAGCTGCATGTGGGCACAGAGAGGCAAAGTCCTCCTGTTTATTGGCTGAAGTTGTAGTGGGAGCTGTTGGATGTCTTGGTGGACATTGGGTCTGTCAAGAGAGCAGTTTATTGCACCCTAAAAAGCTGCTTAAAGGGTGTTTGTTTACAAAATCACAGAATTTAGGTTGGAAAATACTTACAAGATCATTGAGTCCAACCTGTGACTGATCCCCACCAGAGCTCTGAGTGCCAAATCCAGGCGTTCCTTGGACACCTGCAGGGATGGTAACTCTACCACCTCCCAAGTGCCTTCCAATGTTTAAAAACCTTTTCAGTGAAGAAATTCCTCCAGATTTCCAACCGGACCCTTCCCTGGTGCAGCTTGAGGCCACATCCTCCTAAACTGTCCCTAAAGGGTGTTTTAAATGTCCTCCCAGCCCAAACCTGTGGTGGATAATGATGAGACTTGATGAACTTAGAAGTCTTTTCCAACCTCATCAGTTCTCTGACTGGGGTTGGCCATCATTCTTTGAACAGCTTTGAAGGGGAACCTGCACGAGGTATGTGACTTCCAGTCTGCTGTATTTAGCTGAGCTCGGAGCTACCCTGAGTGCTCAATGCAAGGTGCTCACCTGGAGTTTGCACCACCAGTAGTCTTTTATTGCTCTGAAATTCCCTTTCCATCAGCTGGGCTTGATTTCAAGGTGTGAACTTGACTTCTCTTGTGACCTGCAGTTGGCTGTATGCTCTGTTACGTTTCAAAGTACTCTGAGAGCCATAGAAATGCGAAGCCTTGTCTTTTGCCATTGGAATATTTTTATTCTTTCCCCTTCCTGGGTTTACTGCCTTTGAGTTACGCATGTCCCTTTGAAGTAGGGATGAATTTTAGCCATGGAGTTTCATCTCGAGGTGTAGATCCACACTCAAAGGAAGGAAGCATTCACTACATTTTTTTCCCCATTCAGCCTATTGCAGATTTGGAATCAAGCTGTGAAATTCAAATGTAAATTCCTCCTAAGCCACCACCAGACACGGTTTGATTGCCCAGCTTTTTAAGCTGGTGAGCCCTGATAGTCAGGATGGAAACTTGGGAATGGCTTCCTTGGAGATAGGAGCGACCACTGGCTGTCATCCTTCTGCATCCAGAATGCAAGCTGGGAGTGGGGTTGGTGGGAAGCCACATTTTTTCCATGTTCAGCTTCTGAAAGCTAGGCTGTTGCTATGTTTGCCTCCAAAATGTGCCTGTGATGGAAAAAAAAGGAAGGTTAAAAAATTATGGGACCTAACTGAGATTCTGATGGGGAGAAAAATCCTTATGATGCTCCTCTACCACTCTGAAAGCCTCTGAGGTGCTCTGTGGCCCTGGCATCCCCCTTGTTGTCTTTGGGTGAGTGGGATTTCCTTGTGGCCTTGCCGTCAGAGCTGCCCTCGGTGTCTAATTGGCCGTAGTCTCAGCTCCCAGCTAGCTCCATTTATATCCACAAATGGGGATTACTGGGAGCCAACCAACTTCAATGCCAGCTGTGGAGGAATGGAGGGGAGAGGGGAGAGCAGGAAATGAGCCGTGCAGATGTTGGAGAGTGAATTAGCCTTTCAGAGTATTTTCCATGGCAAGGCAGTCGAGGTAAGAGGGAGCAGGATGCTGACAGCATCCCTCCAGCAATCCCTCATATTTACTGAGGGATTGAGATGAGTTTGTTCTCTTCTAGCAGATTGAAGGCTGCGGAGACCTCAGAGCCTCCTAAGGGTGCATGGCAGGGCTTAATAATAAAGAATGAATCAGGTCTTCAATATTTTACATGAAGATACCGGGCTTAAATAATAAATGAAGCAAAATTAATCAAGGTGTATCCAAAGGGGGAGGAATGGATGTTCCAACGCAGGGAGTTCGGGAGCAGCTCGGCAACTGTCAACACAGAACAGAAATAAAGTTGTACCTAAAAACCAGCCAGAGAGGAATCTCTAGATGATGTTCCTCTTCCTTTAAACTCTGTGATTGTTCTGGGATTTTGTGCTAAAGGATTCACTGCTGCCCAGAAAGAGTTGTCCATAACCAAGAAAGGGACTTCTCATGGAAAAGTTGTGGTACTTCAGTTCCTGTCTTGTCTGGTGGGTGGCAAAGGTGAGGAAAGGCAGAAATAAAAATGTAATGGAGTTGAACATCGCTAGTGATGCTGGATGGATGCAAATTCAAGCTGGGATGTGTAAAAGGGCAGCTGAGGCACAGAGTTTCTTTTCTCTGCCCCCCTTTTTCATCCCTTTCCTTCCCATCAATGCTGGACTTCCTCCTGCTGTTCCCTGCCAGCCTTGCATCATGTGGAGGGCAGGATAAACCCCATCACATCTCCCTCTGCCTTTGGTACTTCTTTGGAGCAGACAAGCCCAGGCATGAAAGCACCTGGACTTATTTCCATTTAGATGGTTCAGAACAGCCTTGTGTGCTTAGATGTTCATCTTCCTTTGACTTTCAGTGGGCTTTGGTTCTCAGATTCCTTTGCAGATCTCGGCTTTAAGCCTTGCAGCTTCCCTCTCTGATGGAGCCCCGTTTAACCTTTCCTCTTGTCTGAGGGAAGCACATCACATTAGCCCATGCACACAGATGGAAAATTGAAGAGCACCTTTGCCCTTTTCCTTCTTCAAACGTAACAACTCAGGGATCCCCCAGAAAGTCTGGATTTCCCTTGTGAAGCTGTTGTTGGCAAAAGACCTACAAGGTAATTGGAAAAGTATCCAGGTTTGAGATTAAAGTTGTTCCATCAGCTGATACATTCGTCCAAGGCTTCCTCTCTGGCTGATTTACATAATGCTCCGAACCATTTCAGAAGGAGTGTTGGGAATCCCATAATGCAAATAACCCCTGAGCCTCTCTAATCAAATGCCTTCACCTGATCCAGGATGAGCCCAGAAAGAAATTTGCCACATGTTTTACCCAGCTCAGCAATGTCTCCTCTGCAGACCGAATTGTTAACAATATTCCGACCTGTTGGAGCACAACATTGAAACGTATAGAAACAAGACCTGCAGCCACGTTCTGCAATTCAATCGTGTCTTTATTGCGGTGGTGGAGGTGTGCTGCATATTAGCGAGGAGTTTTTTCCCCTGACTAACCTTGGCCAGGTTTCATTACCTGTTCCTGGCTCTGCTGGGCTGTCCGTCTGCGTGGGTCCGTGTCCCATCGATGGGAAGGTGACTGGCTTCCCATCCTGCTGGGGATAGGGTGGAGACCTTCAGCCTCCATATGCTTTGTCCTGCTAATTTCTATTTTTATGAATAGAATATAAAGAGAATCATTTAGATTGGAAAAAAGCTCTAAATTCACCGAGTTTGAAAGGCTGAGAGTATTGGGATTGTTCATCCTGGAAAAGGAAAGGCTTCAGGGTGATCTAATTGTGGCTTTCCGTACCTGAAGGGAGCTGATAAGAAAGGCGGAGAGATACTCTTTACAAAGGCCTGGAGTGACAGGATGAGGGGCAATGGCTTCACACTGAGAGTAGGTTTAGACTGGATATTGGAAAGAAATTCTTAGCTGTGAGTGTGGTGAGGCCCAGGCACAGGTTGCCCAGAGAAGCTGTGGCTGTCCCTGTATCCCTGAAAGTGTCCAAGGCCAGGTTGGATGGGAGGTCTGAGCACCCTGGTCTAGTGGAAGGTGTCCCTGCCCATGGCAGGAGATTGAACTATATTCTCTTCAACGTCCTTCCAACCCAAACCATTCTAAGATTCTGTGATTCATTAAACAAAATGCCCAGCTTGAATTTCCACCAATGACCAGATGGAGTCAGGGATGATGGGAGAGGTGTGCTCTTAACTTCTCTGGATTACGGTGATGCTGAATCAACTTCTGTATCTCCACACAGAATTCCCCCTGCTGAGGATCCGTGCTCTAATCCTCTCTTCTTTTTTCCCCCACTTTTATCTTCTGGAGAAGAACATTATATCTCTTATCCGCTTGGTAGTTTCTGTTCTTCAATTGAATTATACAGAGGGTGCACTCGAGTGATTTTTAAATCTAAATGAAAATGTAAAGAACTCTTTGCTGGATTGCCGAATGCTGCAATAAGGCAAATTGTTTGACTTCTTCACACCCCCATCTGGCCCTAATTGATTCTTGTAACCCAACTGTGATTTCTAACATGTTCTAGGCAGAGAAATCTACCGGCACTAATTCAACACGGTGAGCACTGGTTCGGTGTTTAATGCGAAGATGAGATCAATGTCCCTTCCGAGGGAGCCAGCGAGTGCGCATCACCTGCCCAGCCATGGCCAAGCAGCAGCTCCAGGGCAGGCTTTTGACCTAAACTTTGTTTTCAAAGATGGGAAAATATTTTTTTTTTTCACCCTCTCTTATTCCCCTACCCCTTGAACACCTGCAGCTCTTCCTTTTCCCATAGAAATCCCACGGGAGGAAGCTGCTCTTTCGGGAGCAAAGATTAAAAGCATTTTAGATGAGCCTATGTTCGCCGTACCCCTGCTTGTGAACCCCAGGATGTTTTGGCATTTGGATTCAGCCTGTAGCTTGGGCAGAGCCCAAGTTTCTCAGCAGCAGCTTTCCTGAGCCTCTTCCCTGCTGTGCACAGCAGGGATCCAGGGGCTGTCGTCCAAGGATGCCTTCACTCAGAATTACAGCTTGGATCCTCTGGAGATGTGCTATGAATAGAAGGGTGCTTTTGCTTTTATTATTACTTTTTTTTTTTTGGACTATGCTAAAAATATTGGCTTTCTGGATATCCTTGGCTTCTTAATAAATGAGCTGAGAGCATGGACCTCTGGGCTTCATCCATTTCTTGTGGTGATCTCTGCTGGGAATAGCAGGAGGCCCCAGAAGGAGTTCAGCCAGGTCTTTGGAGCCACAGAGGAGGCAGCCGTAATTTCTCTATCTCTACAGCTTTTTGAAAGTGTTATCGTTTATCTCTTTGCTCTGGGCTTTCAATGTCAGAGAATTGGAAGCCATTTACCCTGATCATCATATTTTAAATGAGGAGTAAGGGCTGTGTTGGTGGCAATATACAGCCACAAGGCTTTTCCACTGGAGTAGGATGAGTCATAGGAGAAATCCTTGTGGAAGGGGGTTTTCATGGAGAGGAGGTGGATGTCCCTGCTGCCTCCTGCAAGTGTGTAAGAAATGCTTTGTGGTATGGCGATGGCTGTGGGACAGCACTCCCCCACCTTAGGCTCAGCATTGTGCAAAGGTGTTGCAGTCATTGTCTTGGTCCCTCATTGCTCCATTTTCCCCTCCCCACCTCCTCCCTGAGGCATTTCTGGCTGCCAGCACTCAGTTAGAACAACGTGGCATTTTCGGGCTGAATGTGATGAGACTGGCAGGCAACAGGCAGCTCGATGGCAGTGAGTGATGGGAAGCTGGGGTCCCAGTTGGAGATGACAGGTCCAGCTGACATCTCGCCATGCGTGTGGGCTGCTCCTCAGCTGTGCTGGGTGAACAAACAACATTGGAAAGTGCTTTTTACTTGTCCACCAGTTGTTGTATCTCCTGGGTTGCTACACTTGCATCTCCAGATGCCATAAGATTACTCTTCCCTGGCAAGGTGATGGTTGGAAGCTCCTTTTTGACCACAGTGAAATGGATGAGTTGACATCAGGCAGGCAGCGTGGGCCATGGCACATCATGATGGCCACAGACAGCACCTGGCTTGTCCAGGCAAAACCTGGGCTCACCTCCCCAAAAATTTGGCTCAGAGGGATTTATTTGTGCACTGGTAGCTGTGTGTGATGGTGGGTGGACAAGCCATGTGTGCATGGGTGAGGGACAAGCTCATCCTCTCCCAAAGCAGACCTTGTAGCTCTAGTTCTGGAGTCTTTTGCTGTAGTTTCTCTTATGTAGCTAGGCTGAGACTTAAAAAAAATAGGAAAAAAAAACAGATGTTGGAATCAGAGAGATGAGATTTACATATATAGAAGGGCTAAAAAGCTTCATTTTTGTTTGGTTTTGTTCCTCTTTGTTTGCTTTCTTACTTTTCAGAGTGTTTTCACATTAAAAATTCAAGATATGTCTGTCTTCTATTTTCTGGGAGGCTCAGAGGACATCTGGAGAACTTGTTAGGATGTTTTTGTTTGTGGCATGATTTCTTTGGAGGCTGAGGGGTAGCTCTGGCTGTTTGAAACCCCACTTTCACTGGTGGATCGTGTAGTCACGTCCTTTTGGAATGCTTATTTTGGAGAAAAGCTCATGAGAGAGATGTCCTTGTTAAACCCTGCACCGTGAAATAATGGCTCAGAAAACCTCCAGTTTGGGGGAACCTCTAATGAGCCACCCCAGGAGGCACAGCTCTGTATTCTTGTTTTGTCTGAGGTAATGGGAAAAAAGAAGAAGCAAGTCAAGTAGTGAAAACATTTTTTCAGTTCAAAAAATGTGAGAACGGGCAACCTCAGACCCCGCCTGTCTGTATGCACTGCTTGTAAGTCGGGGGAAAAAAAAGGCAGCACCCTGCTTTTTTCCATTAAGCTTCTTCTATAATGTATTAATAGAGAATTATATCCTTGCTATAGGATTATTAAAAAAGAGGGGAGATAAAAATGATAGAAATGAATCCGTGTGCTATTATGTGGATGACAATAGATACACTTAAGCCTTCCAGCCCTGACCTTGGCACATGTTTCATCTCAACTCGCAGAGAGGTTGAAATTGATACACTGACACTTATCATTAATATGAAGAACCATCATCTTCCCCCAAGAGCATGAGGGGATGGGAAGCATTTTGCCAATGCTCCGAGAGGCAGAGAAGGGCCTCTTCTTGCCCCAGTGCAAATCCTTATGCCCCACTCCCTGATTTTTCTTAAACCTGCTACGAAAGTTTCTGTGCAAGGTGTTCAGCCATGTGCCATCCTCCTCTCTCCCTGCCCTGTGCTCCCCATTTGATCATGGACTGGTTTGACAAGGAAAAGAAAGCCCATTCAAACCTGTCCCAAATGCCACCTCAGCAATATGAGGAGTCCTTCACTCCAGATTCCTACAGTTTGGGGCACATAGATGGGTGCTAAAAAATAGACTGTGAGAATGAATGAGACCAAAACTGAATTGATTTTTTTCCCAAATATTTAGCAATTTGAGTCTCCCCACATCTGGAGACAGCTGTTGACCTTTCCCCGCAGTGCTGTGCATCCCTTGCAGAAGCACAGCAGTGGCAATATCCACAGCCCTCATTCTCTCCAGCATCATCTCTTTCCGTGACTACTAGGGAGCTTGGATAGGGAAATTTGTTTTCCAGGAGCTTCTTCTGTCTCTGCAGTAGGAAGGAGGGCAGACTGCTGCTGTGGGTTTTTGCCCAGCAGGAGCAAGTTCTCCATCCCGGCTGGTGCCCCTGCCTCCCAAACAGCCCAACCCAGGATGCTTTCCCCAGAGTCAAACTGCCAGACATTGCTGACATTTCCCACAGCCCACTCCATGTGGTGGAGGAAAAAGATTTCCACTCTCCTTTCTTTCCTCAAATTAAGTTTGTTTAGCCCTTAAGCTCCTGTGAATATTGAGAGGGAGAAAGAGCTGTGTAATGTAGTGACAGTTGTGCTGCGTTCCTGCTAATGCAGATATCATTTGATCAGTGTGATCCTCCACAACCTCTTCCAAGGATTAATAATAAAGAACGTTTCACTGGAATGAAACCTGAGGAGCAGCAGATTTGGTTATCGGAGCGCTCCAGGTGGGAGCCAGCTGTGAGCAGAACTTCCAGGGAGAGGGACTGGTGGTGGGTGTCTCCGAGGGAGATGTGCTCCTGAGACACTGTTGAGGAGGATGCAGGAAATAAAGGGACACAATGGGAGGGAGGGCAAGGCTAGCAGCTTTCCTTCCACTTGAGCAAAGAGCCTCCCCATCACCTCAAAAATGGAGGGACTGGCCACAGCACCTCCCCATCCCTGCACTTTCAGCAGCACCATGGGATGCTCTTGTGCTGCTGGTCACGGCTGTAGTGCTGAGTGACCAATGGGGATACAGCATCCAATTTGGCCACAAAGGAATGAAGCAGGACAGCTGGGAGGGCACACAGGAAGAATTCTCTCCAAAGCCTTCAGCGTGACAGCTCCGCTGCCTCTAAACACGGCATGTGCTTCTGCCTTTCTTTCTTTATCTTGTTTTATTTATAACTCCGGTTGGATTTTTTTAATTATTACTATGATTGCTCCTGCTGAGCTGTAAAGGCGGTGAGGAATAAAGGCAAAAAAAAATAAATAAAAATACTAGGGCAACTGTATCAGGCAAATTGAACTGGTTTGTTATAATCAGCTGCTGCTGCTGTATCCTTGGCTTTCCGTGGCTCTCTCTCCATAGTCCCCATGTACATATAGATGCTCTCCCTCCTCTCAATTTCAGTGTCAAGAACTTTATTGGCATGACAAGATATAGTGTGTTTCTGGAGTTAATACAGTCTCAAGTGTGTATGTCTGAGAGAGGTTTTCACAGTAGTAATTGGGTTTTATACAGTGTGTCCAGTTCTATATTCGGTGGCTGAGGCGCAGCTATATCAGGAAGCCATTTCTGCCACCTCTGCTTGAATTATGCAGAGGATTTTTTCCCTCAGTTTGAAGGGTGAAATAGAGGTGGTTGTGCAGCCAGTTTGCTCCTTGCCCCCACTGCTGTGTGGCTGGAGGGGATCCCTTGGCTCAGCCTTGTAGGATGAGTCTGTTTTGGCATTGCTGTCATGCTTGTTTTTGCTCCATCCTCCCCATGGAATCAGATCAAGGGCAACCAGTGGGGCTGCACCTCCAGAGTGGACTGAGGGTATATTTATCCTCTGTGCTCAGATGTGGTTTGGTTCAGGTGCTGGCTGGGTGCTGCTCTGGGCGAAGAGAATCTTATTGATCATGGAATTCCAGAGTGGTTTGGCATGGAAAGGGCCTTAAAATTCATCTTGTTCCAGCCCCCCTGCTGTGAGCAGGGACACCTGGCACTAGACCAGGTTGCTCCAAGTCCCATCCAGCCTGGCCTTGGACATCCATATGGCCAGAGCTTGCTCCCTTCTTTCCTGGTTGTGTCCTCTCTTCCCCTTCCTCTGCCTTCTCCACACCTCCCCTTGCCATCTTCTTCTTTTCCCTCACTTTGCTCCCTATTTATTTCAAGATTTCCCATGTCCCTACTTCGCCCCATAGGGTTACATCCTGGCCCCACATCTGGAAACACCCCAGCAGAGATCAGGGTGGCACCTGGGCTGTGTCCAGAGCTAAGGGACAAATTGGACTGAGAGCAGCCAGTCCGTGCGTCAAGGAACCTTTGCTCCAAGAGGCGATGAAAGGCTGCAGAATTGGAAATTATTTTATTTCAATTAGATTTTAATTAGCTGCTGTCTCCCAGCCGCTGGATCAGTCAGCAAATAATTGAAAAGCAACAATATTTGCATGTGGCGCCTGGAAGAAAAGCTGTGTCTGATCTTTGGCAAGGAGGCTTTGGGGAGATAATTCCCAAGGTCAGCTGCTCCTCAGTGGTAGTTCAGCGTGGACAAGTTTCTTGAAAATAACCCACTGTAGCCTCACACTAATTTTACAGTAAATTAATGCCAAGCCGGCATTTGTATGGATTTAATTAGCAGGCAACACAAACTTTTATAAACCTTTTGCAGTGGCAATTTAAACCTGATTGCAAAGTTATTAAAGGCAGCCATGGCAGGCTGGTTCCAGGAGTCTGCAGGGACCTAAGGCAGTGGGGGCTACATGCTGTGTTGGTGCTGCTGGAGCTTTTCATGCCATGGAAAAACAGAAGAAACCCTGCTGACTCACTGGTGATGTGCAAGGCTCAACCAGGTCTGTGTCAATGTGCACCACCTATCTGGCATTTGCTCTGTGGTCAGAGCAGAGCCTTGCTGGTCATTCCTCCTGCATTCCCCAGCAGGTTGCATTCTTCTAGGAGACCTGTTGGCTCCCAAATCTTCCCCAGGTTGCTGTTCTGCCCTTTTCCAGGATGTTGCCGCATGGTTTTTACAGCAGCTGCAAATAAAAAAGCCACTGCTGTCCCCTCAGCACAGGCAGAGCCATTTCTGAGCAGGGCTGTGGCAGTAATGTGTGGTGTGGTCCCTGAAGAGAACTGCTGGAAATCACGAGATCATGAGTTTCACAGTTCACATCTAGAGCTGGTATCACAGATAATTAAAATAAGAGGGTTAGGAGCCTCGCTTGGGCACATGGATTACAGCTCCTGTATTTCAGGATGGGCATGGGTGGCTTGAAGCATGGAAGAAATAGCCCTGCAGCAGTTGGACAGGCTGGATGGCCGTGCTGAGGATATTAAAAATATTTATACAGTCTGGAATGATGGGAGTTCTTTTGAAATGCCTGCAGAATGAAGTAATTTCTTATTTTGCAAATAATTGCATTTAAAATTTACCTATATCTCTATACGTATGTGTGTGTATATACAAGGGAAGAGACAATTCTTGGCAGAGCAGGTTTAATTGCCAGCCTGCCTTAAGAAATGGGCAGTAGCAGCTTTTAATTACAACTGTGGCAGGTACAGGACACCTCAGCAATCAGGCCGATCCTGTCCTCCATGCTTCCCTCCTCACACGCTGGAGGACAATGGCAAATCATTAACAAGCTATAATGGGAAAAGCAGTATCTAATGATTACATTCTCTTAGCCAGGCGGGGTGGGTGAATAACCACCGGGGCACTTTTTCTTCCCTTTTCTCCTTGCTAATAGTCTTGCTGGAGCCGCTGAAGCCTGGCCCAGCTGCCGGGCCACTGACTGCTCTTCTTGGCTCCCAGTGCCTGTGATTGAGTGCCCAGCCCTGTTCTGCTGTCTGTTGCACTGTGTAGATCTGGAGTCGCTCCACGGGCTTGCATTTGTCAGACATAAATGGGAGCAGAGCCTGGCCTGCTTCATCTCCCTTCCCTGGTAGCTAGAGGAGAGCTCTGATTAATGATTGATTGCCAGTATTAATTTGCTGTGTGTAAGAGGTGTCCAAGGACAAGGCTGGAATGGCTCTTGTGTTATCCAAGGGGGAGTAGGGAAGAGCTGATGGCTTCAAGGGGAGCTGTGTGCTGGCAGACACTCTCTCCAGAGTGGCTCAGAAACTGGAACCCCTTTGGGAGGGTTTTGAAGTGGCTGGTTAGTCACTGTGAAGTTACTCTCTCCTTAGCTGCTCTGTGCCTGTACCCATCACAGGTCCCTGGAGATACAGCCTGGTTTCCAGAGGTGCTGTGCTGGTATTTTTCCATACAAGTAGAAACTAGTGGGTGTCCAGCATATTTAATATGGGAATGAGATGTTCAGGGCAGCTCTGAAACTCCAGGAATGCTGGCACACATCCTGCGGATCATGGATTTGATGTAGATGGAATGCTGACAGTGTTGGAGAAGCAGTTTTTGAGGTCTTGGTCAGAAAGGGCCCAGCTTTTAGACCTTCTTGTCTTTTGAAAAATGTTTGCAGAGACCCAGACCCTTCTCATTCTGGATTCCCTGGTTCCTACTACAAACTTGGATCAGGGCAAGGTGGAAAAGAGGGAAGTGCTAAAAAAGTCATGAACGCAAAAGTAAATGATCTGAGAGATATTTCTAGATGGACGTGGGTAGCAAAATGAGAGGAGAATGTTATTTGCATCTTGCAATTAAAATAAATCTGAAGAGGGGAGGGGATGGCAGTGCTGCGTCTGTTGATGTGTTTGATGAAGCAAAGCTGATTCACCTGGAAGCTGACACAGCTGTGTTAATGTGCCGGCACACAGCAGCTCCTGCCTGCCTGTGAGTCAGCCCCGACGGTGCCCGGCCTCACCTGGGAGTTAGAAAAACTGCTGCCTCCCTTTGTTTGACTGGAGGTGGTTTCTTGCTGGGTTCCCACGTACGCACCCAGCTCTGGCTGCCAGGCAAAGGAGCAGCACCCACCGGGGCGAGACGTGGGCTCAATAAACTGTGTAAGCATTTCAATTGCCACTCGTTACTTTGCTTTGTGGGACTGGGACATGTGCGCAGAGTAAACGGGAGAAAGGAAGGATTGGGATGTGGCTTTTTGAGTGTAATTGCAGCGATTTACCCGTTTGCAGTTGGGAGCACAAGTGAGTTGGCAGGCAGGGGTCGAATGCTGGGGAGCAACAGCGGTGCTGCCATTTGGGATCAAAAGGGGGAATGAAAACCCTCAACCTTGGTAGCAGAGAATTCTCCTACATTCCCCGCCTGCTCTAAAAATACTCATTGGTAATCAAGCTCCTGCCTGCTCGCTTTTGTGTCTCCCCTGTTGCTGGTGCTTATCAGGCCCTCAGGTATAAATAGCAGAGCTCTTGATGATGCCGCTCTGTTGTTTTGATGTCCCAAATGCTGTGGTGGTGCTCAGGGTGGTCACACAGACCCTGGGATGGCACACAGCCAGGGAACCAGCTCTGCCACACACCCTCCTGGGAGGGTGGTGCTTGGGCACCCACTCAGAGGGCACTCCATGGGAGAAATGCATGGCTGGAAGGAGATGCAGCTGTGTGTGAATGCAGGGAGACAGGCTTGATGCTGCTTTTTTGGGAGTTTTTCTATTGCCCAAGGCAGAAATTACTGCTTGGTCTGTTGGACATGACAGAATCATAGAATGGTTTGTGTTGGATGGGACTCTCTGGATCATTTCCTTCCACCCCCCTGCCATGGGCAGGAGCACCTTCCACTATCCCAAGTTGATCCAAGCTCCATCTAACCTGGCCTTGAACACTCCCAGGGATGGGGAAACCTGTGCAGAGCCTCACCACCTTCACAGGGAAAAATTTCCTTTTAGTAACTAATCTAAACCTCCCCCCTTTCCATTTGAAGCCATTAGTTCCTCTATCCTTCCTCACCCCATATCCCTCAGGCTCGGGATCTTGAAGTAACTCTCTTGTAGCTCTCAGAGTAGCAGGAGAGGGAAGGGGCAGATCTGCAGATCAACCCCTCTCCCTGTGCACCAGGGCTGGGTGTTTTTGTGGAGCCAAGCAGAGCTGCAGGAAAACCTCTGAGTGCCGCCTGTGGGACCCAGAGGAAGAGAGGGAGATGTGATCTCGTTTTTTCCAATATGTCAGAAGTTGTTACAGAAAAGAGACCAATCGATTGCTCTCTATGTCCACTGCTAGACAGAACAGGAAGGAATCAGATTAATTTGCAGTAGGGAAGATCAAGGTTAGATATTTGGGAACAGCAGTCTGGTGCAAGCATTGGAAGGCGCTGGGAGGGGATGGGGAGATTGGTGTGTCTCATGACTGGGGGCTCTAAGAGCAAATCAGTGCTTGGGATGGGATGGGATGGGATGGGATGGGATGGGATGGGGACAGGGACAGGGACAGCTGGTGCTGCTCCGTGGTGCAGTCTGGGACAATCTGTAAGTGGTGGCTTCTCAGTGAGATGTTGTCCCTCCCTGCCAGATGTGGGCACGCTGATGGAGGCTGCAGGGATACAATGCTTATTAAGCAATTACTGAGGGAAGCAGAGAGGTGTCTCCAAAGTGGCTGCTCTGCAGCTTTCCTGTGCAAACTGTCTCACTGAAATCCAAATGTCATCCGTCATCAGCAGCTGAACAGCCTTTCCGAAACCTCCGAGTGGGACGTATGCACTGGTTCATTACAGCTGTCATCCTGCTGGTGCTTGGGTTTATTTGTGGTGGTGGTGTTCACAGAGAGCCTCTGCTGTGCATTTTGGACATGAATGCTAGCTCCGGGGGCTGCGAGCTGCGAGAACTTCCATCTTCTTGCTCCAAAGGCAAAAGCTGCGTCAGCACCCACCACGGTTTCCTGAAACAATGTGGGGATGGAGTCAGAGAATTGATTTAGGTTGGGAATAACCTTTTAAGGCCACTGAGTCTAACTGTTAGCTCAGGACTGCTAAGCACACCACTAACCCATGTCCCTAAATGCTACATCACATTTTTTAAGTCCTTATGGGGATGGTGACTCCATAGCTGCCCTGGGCAGCCTGTGCCAGGGCTTGACATCCCTTTTGGTGAAGAAATCTTTCCTAATATCTAATCTAACCCCTCTGGTGTTGCTCTGGCCCCTCCCTGTTAGCAAAGGCAGCAGCCTTCATTGCATCCTCCCCGTTAACTTTTTTGCAAAGACTTGGAGAAATGGGACTTTGATGGAAAGATTTGAAGAGGATGGGATGAGGAGGGACAGGGTGAATTTCCAAAGCTGAAATCCTTAGGGGAGATGTGGCTTGACTTTCTCCTATGCCCAGCGGCTTGGAACACATTGGCACCCCAGCTGTGTCCTCTGGGGTAGGAGTCCAGCTTACAGCTTCTGCCACTGAACCAGAAGTTCTTTTTTTTCATGGAAGGAATTTCTTGAAACCCTTCTGGGGAGCATAGAGAACAGCATCCCCCTGTTGCAAGAAACTTGCCCCAAATATTCCTCCATGGTCTGTTGCAGGGTTAAAACATATTCCCCAGTGCAGTCAGAGAGGGGATCAAATGTGGAGCCAGGAAAGAGGAAGCCTAATGGGGAGGTAATTAAAGGACATGCCAGGGATAGATGGATGAATGGAGTGGAGGGAGGATGTGGAGGGGCTATAGAAACACATTAATACATGTATGAGGAAGGGAGAGATGGATGACAAGATTAATTTACGATCATTCCTGTCTATTATTATTCTGAGTCAGACGCTCAGATCACATTTGGAAAGTCTCCAAACCTGCCCCGATGCCATAAGGTTAATACAAGGCCAATGGCTCTGCGAGCTCCCCTGGGCTCGGAGCCGGATTATACAAACGCCAGCTGAAACCTAAGGTGGGCAGATAGGGGAGCAAGAGATAAGAGGGTGAGCAGAGGGGTTAGAGGGCTTCGTGACTGGGATTAGTGAGTGATGATATGGCTGGCACCAGCTCGGGGTCACCAGAGGAGCGTTATCATCTGGGATGGCAGCAGTGCTGAAGCCCAAACTTATTTTAGGAGTGCCTTGTTGTTTGTGTGTTGGAATGGGGTCAATTTGTAATTGGTTGTACTCCCTTCTTCCTGGGCTTGCTGGACTTGACCATTGCATCTCAAATCCTTCTGTATCCCAGAGGTGCTTCAGCAGCTGGTGGCAAGTAGGGGGTTTGGAAATATGTGCTGCCCAGGGGCTACTGACCTCCTGCTTGGTATTTTTAAAGGTCTTGGCTAACTCCAAGGAGGTGGGGAGCAGTGAAAGACTTTGTGGGGTGTGGATCCTGAGTTCAGATCCCTGGGAGAGGTTGTTTTGCTGTTTGCTGTAGCTCAGGGCAGAAGCTGCAGTGGCACCCAAGCAGCAATACAGCACATTCCAGCTCCCCTGTGTGCAGGTTCTGTGCCATGGAGTGGCCCTTTCTCCTTGTCAGGGTTAAGCAAGTGGTTCACTGGCAGTTTCATGCCTTGCCCATGTGGTTCAGAGGGGGTCTGGAGGCCTGTGATCCATGGAGGAAGTTCAGCAACTCGGGAAAGACGAGCAGTACTTCACAAGGAGTGAGCCAGGAGACTTGCTGGAAGCTGCAATCATTAGATGTACTCCTTGGAAACCTTGTGAGTGTTTTCCTTCCCCTCACTCCTTGTCTGAAGTACAGCTCTTTGCTTCAGCTCCACAGGCAGGGTGAGCTGAGATGGATTTCCCTTTCAAATCATGCAGATGGGGTAGACAGCCCCAACCAGAGGGATTGAAGGTGTGCAGGCAGGGAAGGGAGTTGAGAGGGATGAGGGCACATCATCTTTTGTTTATTCCTTCCTTTAATAATCGGCTGATTAAGTTGCATTTTTATTTGGTTTCAGTGGCAATCAGATTGAGAGCTGTAATATCCACTCACACCTCATAATTGCCATTAATTCCTCTCTCCTCTTGGGATGCAGGGCTGGGGTTGGCAGAGGCAGCCGGGAGCGGGGCGAGTGGGATCCCAGCACTTGGCATATTGATGAACCGAGGTAGTGCCCTCTCCCTGGCCAAGGGCCCAGACGGAGAAATCGGAGAGGAGGGAGAGGGGGTGAGGAATGGGGGAAAATCCACCTTAAATCCCAGACAAAGGCAAACCCGGCAAAGTGTCGGAGTCAGCACAACAGGCTGTGTGAGCCTAATTACCATAACGATGTGAAAGAGCCCAATCAGCAATCTGGGGCTAATCTTTCATGTATTACAGGTCTCTCTTTTCGGAGAGCTCCACAGCTAAATGCATTTTTAATGAAGATATTCCTAGACTTGCAGATAATTTCCCACTCTTTACAAGGAGGGTATCAGAGCTCATTAAGTGGGTTGTTCTTCTTTATATACATATATATATCTGTATGTATGTATCTGTGTGTGTGTATATATATCCCAGTTGTTCAGAAGGCCAATGTCAGTGTGGTGGGAAAAGGAAGACATTCCCTTTCTCAGGGAGGGAAAGATGGGAGGTGGGAGGACTGGCTCTCACCAACAAAGTTTGCTCTCTGCATCTCCCATGTTTTTGCGTGCTTTCCCCCCTCTCTGGTGCAACCAGATAATAAAATATAATAAAAAAATAGTGAGAGTGGGGATTGGGGTGGTTGGAGCAGGATGGTTTGTGGTGAGGCCAAAGCCTCTGCAGTTATTGCAGCCTCAGCTATGGCTGTTGAGGGACTGTAATCATATTATTGCTCCGATGGTGATTTCTCCTATCGCTTCTTAAAGTGCTGTCAGATGAAATCTGGCTGCAAATTAAGGGAGAAGCTGTGGCTAGCCTGCAGAGGATGAGATACTTGGGGAGGGAGAGTGGCTGTCTCCTCCCGCTCCCCAGGATCTCAGCAGATGCTTTCACGGGGAGCAGGGAAAGGAAAACAGGGAGATTGCCTTTAAAGCCTCAGACAGCTGGCTTCTGACAGGAGGAGAACGCAGAGGGTGTGTTTCCAATTATCTCTGTAGATGGGGCCAAATCCCTAGAGGGGATGAGGAACCGTAAGTCAAAATGAGATCGAGGAATTGCCGGAGAGAAACCGGAGCGATGATGGGTCTCAGTCCGAGAGCAGCCGTGTGGGGAACGTCACGGTGCTCAATTATAACCTGCCTGAAGGGAAAAGACTTTGAACTCGAGGGAAGAAGCACTTGCTGTGAGCCTGCAAGCAGGAGGGTGTCTGAAATGTCTCTGATGCCGTTGGATCATTGGGTTTTCTCCTGGGCTGTGCATTGCCGAGTCTTTATTTGAGCCTCATCAGTAGTGCTGGGGGCTCCTTCCTGCTTGGGATTTAGCCTGTAAACCTGAAAACTGAAAGGCCTCTGGAGCGTAGAAGTCTTTGAATGCACTCTGGAGTTAGGCTGGAGCAGCAATGTGTTAGGTCTGATCCCTCGCTTTTGAGTATGAGCCTTGCAGGAAGGCTGAGTGAGCCTTGCTCACTTTGTGGCTGAGCCAAACTTGCCTCTTAGGTCTGGGTGTTTGCTTTTGGTGGCCAAATTTCCTGCTCCTCTGGCAGCTCCTTCCAGCTTGCAAGGAATTTTGGTTTCTGCTTGGATTAATTTCTGGCCTTGTTCTTTCTTGCTATTGGGATTACAACTGTGTTGAGGAGGCTGGGGGAGATGAGGGATAAAAGGCTTCATTGAAAGGCAGGACAAGAGATTTCTGGGGAAAATGCCATGCTGAGGATGCTGGGAGGAGCTGCTGGTACATCCTGAGGGAATTGCTTCCTTCCTCAGCCTGTCCCAAGGGCATCCAGCAGGAGACTGTGGGTGGCAAGGGGTTAAAGAGGCAGAGGAGTGAGAGGAGGACAACAGAACTTTACAGGGATGATGAACACCACCGAGGATGATTTTGTCTCTATGGAACAGGCCATTGATCCGTGATTAGAGGAGCAGAAGCTTTTAGAGTCCATCAGGTAGAAAATCACATCATTGTGGGTTCAGAGGTCAGAGAAATTGGGGAGAGTGTGAGGAGGGAGAAGAGCTGACAGAGCCTCTTGACAGGCTTGGAAAGGCAAGGAGGACGTGTGGATGCAAAGTTTTGAGGGTCCTCAGAACAGCCAAGTGTCTTCATCTTGGTTTGGCTGCCCAGGCTGGAACAATTGAGACTTTCCTGACTTGGGTACTGAGTAGTGGTCTGGTGGCTTTTTGTGTTGTGGCCAGCTTGGGAAGGCCAGGCCAGGTCTGAAGTCACTGCTGTGATCTCAGGACGGTGTCTCCTGTTGATCCTAGACATGCTGCTGCTGGACGGGGTGTTAAAAAATGTGAAAGGTTGAGGTTTGTCCCAGGAACAGCCATGTGAAAACATCACCCCTGTCCTCTTGCTGATGGGGCTGTGCTCTCTGGATCCAAAAACACTCCCTTCAAGCAATCCTTCTGAGTTAATTCCTCCACTTGGAGATGTTCCTCGAGCTGGAGTCCTTCAAGCACTTAAATTTCACTGGGGCTGGGCTAAAAATAGCTTGTGTAGAGCTGGTGCTCATAATGCTGTGCTTTGATACCGCACTGAGGAGTGAATAGATTATGTGTGAGCCTTGGTGCCTGCTGTAAATAACTGGCTGCAGGAGCCAGGTGGGTATTATGGATTAATTCAGTAATTGGTCCATCTGGAGCATCTACTTACAATATCAATTTTTCCATGTACCTCTTAATATCTTGAAAGGAGCTTTAGGAAGATGCACACTCATAATGAGGGAAGGAAAAGTAGGAAGAGCTCGTTCAGCAAGAGGGTGGAGGGGAAGGTCAGGAGATGAGCCATCAGGTAGGCTGGTAAAGGGTTACTCTCAAGCAGATCGATCACGTGTAATTTGGCCTTGCTCTGAGAGAAAAAGGAATAACAAAGGTAGGACAGATTAAATGGAAGACAAAGGGAGATCGTGTGATTACAGCCTCTCCTGTCCTGCTTTTCCCCAGCCCTGTGAGGACAGCTGCACCACTCATTTTATGCCTGTTATTTTGCCTCTGGCCTCAGCCCCGTAGCTACTCAGCAGGGTGTTTTAAAAATATGATATGATTCCTTTGCCTTCTGTGTTTGGAGACCCATAGCAGGCACTGACCTTTCAAGTCTCTTTGTGATTAAAGCTCTTATTAATTTCCTGTGGGGCTGCAGACACTCTGAGGCAGTAAAGTGTTGGGAGTTCATTAACATGTGGGGCTTTAATTAGTTGACAAGAAATCCCTCTCTGTCCCGATTTGACCAAGGAAAAAAGAGGAGGAATGTTTAAAAAAAAATAGAGAAAACGATGTTGAAGCAAAAATAGTTGCAGCAAACATCTTCACAGTAGGAACAGATTTCAAGGCTCATGATCTATTTATCAGGCACTTTAGACCTGTGTGCATGTTCCCCATACAAGCCATCAGCCATGGCTCTTTACAGACAGACGTGCGGACAATCGTCCCACTGGCACCCAGTGCAGTAAATAATAGTGGCAGGAAGGGAATGAGCAGAAGGGTTTGAAAAACAAGCCAAGTGAGCTTGTGAAGCAGCTTCTGCACAGCCTGATGCTGCCTTGGCAGCACTGCCTGTTCCACTCTCCCAAATTTCACTGGAGGTACACAAGGATTGCTGAAAAACCAAGTGCAATGAGCTTTGGTGTGATGGGGCCCAATGTTTCTAACTTCTGCCATTTCAGTAGTGGCACTGTGCGGGCAGCACCCCTGTTAGGGGAGCTTTAGGTGGAGAAGAGCACAGTGTCGGGCAGGGCAGCAGCCCAGAGGTGCTCCAGCTGTGGGAATGTGCCATCAACACGTGGTCCTGGTATTTATTTAAACCTTGGGTGGAATGATGTATGTTTGATTGCCCAGTTGATCTATTTGTGACAAGTGTTAAAACACATGTGCATTGATTTTCTTTGAGGACTGTATTTCTAAGGGTAATTTAATAGTGGTGTTGAGCATAGCTCTTACTGGCCAGGGAAGAGGCGGAGGGAGGGAAAGGGGGATTAGATGAAGAAGAGAGAGACGCTAATGGCGTTTTCACAATGCAATTGCTTAGGTCAGTGAAAAGCTGTCACAGTTTAATGCACTTGCTTGTTGGGGATGTTATCATATACAGGATTAAGCCATTCCAAAACATGAAAACAAGAGCAGCTTGTTAGCGAGGGAAGCTGTTAAAGAGCTGCTGTTGCAAAGTTATGATCTCTGTGTGGAGGGAGTTCCCCTGTGCCTCTCCTGCTGCCAAGACTGTGGGGATGCTCTTGTCTTCTGGGCCCAGCTGGTCTTCATCTCCCCTTTTCCTGGAGGAGCTGCCCCTTGGCATTTAATCCTGGATTCTGAGAGTTAAGGGGATAGGCACAGGAAGGCTAGAGCCCGGGTGAGGGTAAATCCGTGTGCATCCCTTGGCTCTTAGGCAGAGATGTTTGGATGTACCATAGTGTTGTGACCAACAGCAGCATTTCAGTCTGGGGCTCTCTGGGCGTGTTCCCCATCTGACAGGGACAGTGAGTCCAATATCCCCGTGCCATCTTCTCAGAGCCTTAGTAGATTTACTTATTGACTCCTAATGAGGAGTAAAATATTTTCTACTGGCTCAGGCTGGGATCTAAAAGTCAAGCTGGGCTTTTCCAGGTGAAATACTGTCCTTGTTCATATCTGTGCAGCCTTCTTGTCTCCTGTGGGGTTGCAGAACCAGTATTTGGATGGCAGTAACACTGCTCATCACACGGCAGTCGGGGGAGGCTCTGCTCCCTCCTTCCTGGCTGACTGCACGGCTGCCAGAAACAGAAAGCACTGCAAACCTGTCTGTGTCACCCAAAATCAGCAGCTCAGCTCTGGATATGTGTGGGGAGCTGCTTTGTGGAATAGGATGGAAAGGCTGTGCCATCTCCCCAGTGCCACTTTTCACAGCGGGTTGTATTTTAGTCTCTCCTCGTGCTAGCGTGGGAGCTGCTCTTCACCATATGTAATATTTAGTTCTCCATCCAGTCTACTTTCAAATGTTGAAAACAATGGAGCATCTTCTCCTCCCTCTTGGGAGAGGGTTGCATTGCCCTGTAGATCTTGGCATCAAGAACTTTTTCATATAGGCACTTGACCTAAATTCTCTCTCTCTCTCTCAAATAGTCTCAGTTTTTGCCCTCTGGCAATATCCCCCTTCCAATATCCTTCTTCTTTAGAGTGTTCACACTTGAAATACTTATGGTTGCAATAATACAGGTACCTTTATATGTATTTTAACCAGGCTATAAATTCTGCTGCTTGACAAGGTTATTGTTACCTGGCTTCTGCCATGACCCACTGTTAAAATACATGACATAAATTACACAGAACGAATCATACAAGCCATTTTTCCTCATATGAAGCCTGATAAATATTAATGGTCCATTGCTGTAGCTTTGTACTGTAGTAGGATTGGAGTCAATGAGGTTGATCCAAGGCATGATAATTGCTGGTGGACATAGACCCAAGGCAGCACTGAATTAGCTGTCTCTCTGAGCACTATGCACTTCTGGACCTCTGAATTCTGTCTCCAAGGAGTCAGTTTGGGCCTCCGCTTTCTCAGATTCTATACAATAGAGAGAAGACCCAGCTTGGATGAGACAAGTCTACCCAAAACTCTTCCTGTGCTGATTCGTCCTCACTTGGGTCATCTATAATATTAAACACTTGCATTTGTCTTTGCCACAGATGGCAAGGCGGCAGTGTGGATGTCACCTCTGTCCCCAGACCCATGTCACTGATCATCCCTCACGCCCTTGGGACTCATTGCCCACACCTCCCCTTATCTCCCAATCTGAATTTTCAGCGCCTGCCAACTGTAAGTGGCATTTTATCAGCTGGAAATGTGAATCTGGTCAGTGGCGTCGGCTCCGTCACGCTTATCAGAAATGCATTATCAGGTGGGGATTAGACAGAACCTCGTGCTCCTGTTGCTATCCATGCCAGGCGAATAATGAATAATGAAAATTCCCAGGACCAGAGACAAACACACTTGACAGGCAGGGAAGCGCCTGCACTGCCTTTCACTCACTTTAATGTGACAAACATGGCTCCTTCAGAAATCTTTCCACTCCATTCACCATGGCTTTTTTTTCCCCATTTTTTCCCCTCCTCCTGCTGCCTCCCTGCTCTCCCAGCCCCTTAGCCCCTGTGCCATGGAGGAGGATTCAAGAGGTCACTCCCAGCTGGACTTCTACCCAGCCTCACAGAGACTGCTTTGTGTTCACACATAGATGCTGTGTGGTTTGGGTCCTCACCTGCTCTGAACTTGGCTGTTGCAGTGTCTCTCCCCTGTTGTCAGTGAAGCTTTCACAGTAGGGCAGAGCATGGCAGAGACATTGCTCTGTTCACACAACCCTCGTTTCATGGCTGCAGTGAATTTGGTGGGGATGAGAGTGAGGGGAGTGTGTCTCTCAGGACCTCAGTCCTGCATCCTTCAGTGCTGACCTTCCTCAACCCTTATGGTTTTGCTCCCTGCTCCTCTCCCAGGCACTCCAGACTTGTCCAAGCCTCATCCTGCACCACAGATACTCTGGTTAACTCGAGTCCTTGCCCTTCTCTCAGGGTCATTGGATGCTCGGTTTTATTCTGTCTTGTACCTGCCCTTCCTGAGCTGTGAGAGAGCATGTACTTCCCTGGGGCTGACCAACCTCTCTTGGCTTTTGAATTGTTTAACACAGGAGGACTGAACTCCTTGTCGCAGTCACTGTAGGAATGGGAGCAGCAGGTCCTGCTGCAACATTCCTGAGCTCAGACAGCACTTTCCTGCCTTGGCTGTCCTCCCTGTGCCTTCTGTCTGCCTGTTCTGTGCATTTCCCACACAGGGGCAGGAGGATATGATGCACACACAGGTGCAGGTGGCTGTGAGCAAGCTCCGGTTCTCCCAAGTCCCTGGATGCACTGAAGCTTTCTCCAGGATGCTGTGGCTGACCTGTGGAGTGGGGAACTTCTTAGAGAGGGTGGGGCCAAGGAGGTGTTTGTTGCTGACCAGGTATGAGATTTTTCCCAGGACTTAGGTCTGACCTGCCTCTTGTCTCATGTAAATCAGCCCTGACAATGCCATTGGTAAAGGCTGTCTATGTGAGACACGTCTACAGCATGGGTCTTTGTTATTTTTTTCCTGCAGTTGTCATCTAGAAGCAGGCAATAAATTTTATGGACCAGGGTTTATTGAGCACCGAGGATGAAGAATTGAGCTGCCTGGCTTGAATCTGAAGCTGATGTTCTGGAGGGAACAAGCACTTTCATATGAATTCTTCGATCACTCACTGCCCACTTTCTGGAGAAAGTCAAATGTCTGTGTCCCATGCTGGCATTTCCTGGAGAGCAGAGACCTGTTGCCAGCCATCCCCTGCCTTTGCCCTGTCTATCAGGGGTGACATCTGTCTCTTTCCCAGCCTGCCTCTTCACAAAGCATTCAGGCTGCTGCTGGGAGGACGTCTTGGCTTAGCCCCGGTGGTGACAGTCCCTCTTGATGCAGTCTTCTTGGCTGTGTGACACCAACTCCGTGACTCCAGCTCTTCCTCCTATCCACCCGGCAGGGAGGGTAGGAGCTGTGAGCCTGCATCACATCTGCTGCACAGTGTGAGCCTTTGCCAGCAGGACTCCTGCTCATTAATGTCAAAGTTATTTTAGCAAATAATGCACATTATCTCGTCCTGGGGAAGGGGCTGGTGCCAGCAGTGATCATGGCAGCTCTGGAGGAGATGCAGCTCCAAAGCACTGGGATTTGGACGTGGGCTGGGAATGTGCTGGCGAGTGTGGGCATGAGGTTTGCTCCATGCACAAAAGTGCTCCTGGAGTTTCATGGAGTTTTCTTGGCCAAACACGGAGTCATAGAATCATAGAATGGCCTGGATTGGAAAAGATATTAAAGATCAAGTTCCACGCCCCTGCAATGAGCAGGGACATCTTCCTCTTTCCCAGGTTGCTTCAAGCCATGTCCAACCTGGCCTTGAACACTTCCAGGGATGGCACATCTATAACTTGTTTGGGCAACCTGTGCCAAGGTCTCACCACCTTCAAAGGGAAGAATTCTTTTCCCTATATCTAATCTAAACTTACTCTCTGTCAATGTGAAGCCGTTTCCTTTTTTCCTGTCACTCCATGCTCTTGTAAAAGTCCTTCTCCATCTTTCTTGTAGACTCCCTTCAGTCCTGGCCATATTTCCACACTTGTGAAGGCGGTTTGTGCTACTTGCTCAAGCAAGAATAGATGGGAGTTTTGAAGGCCCCCACATACACACAGGTTGTACTTCTTTGGCCTTTTTCTGCAGCAAGAGGTTTATTTGCTTTTCTTTTCAAGTGCATGGTTCTCTTAACACAGGGGAGCTGGAGGAAGAGGCAGAGCGAGCCCCAGTCCTCTTCTCCCTCTGCCAGAGCTGCAATATTCAGTAGCTGATGCCTGTGGGAGAATTTGCCAAAGCACACCTTGTCGACTGCTACCCTGATTCCCTGACTATCCTAGAGCTGGTGATTTATTGTTCACGCTAGGAAAAGAGAGCTCCATCTCTGGTGATGCTCACAGGGTCGCTTCTGTAAGATGAGACAGCTCATCTGTTTTAGCAGAGCCAGTATTTCAAAGATTGCCACTGTTAGCTGGCCATTATCACCCCCATTTCTCATAAAAGTCAATTGAGGCATGGTGAGAAAAGAAGAACTGTGGATAACAAGGAGCCAAAAAATAGCCAGAGGTCCTGGCACCAAGCCCTGGGATTGAACTGTTTTGACTTCCATACCTCTTTGAAGGCATCTGAGGGGACCTCCTTTCTCTTTGTCCTGTGTCAAGGCCAGGGATGGGGCAGCCACAGTTTCTCTGGGCACCCTATGCTCATCATCCTCACTGTAAAGATTTTTTTCCATCTGTCAAACCTAAATTTTGAAAGCATCTTTAATTAGATACCTTTAGTTCTGGACTCCTTTTCTGTCATGGGACAGTTGCAGTTGATATTAACGAAGTTTTTTATTCCCATTAATGGGAGTTTCCGTTATTGTGCTATTTTTTTGTATAAACTACCCTATAAAGGTCATGAGCAAGCTTGGGTGACTGCTCCAGGCAGTCCAGTGTGCTGGGATAACCCAGAGGACATGCTCAGTCTTGTGCTCTAGCTGAAGCCACAGGAAGAGTCCTGGGAAACCTGAAAAAAATTGAGAGTAGAGCTTGGAGGAAAATTTCATTGGGAGTATCTTTTTCCCACCAGAAAAAGACTGCCTTTGTCAAGAGAGACACTGACGTGGGAAACATCTGTTCTGTGCTAAAAAAAGGGGAAAGGCGGATAGAGGGAAAAACTTGAGAATGTGATTTCCCCCTCCCCTCTGCTTGTTAAGCAGCAAAATGGAAACAAGAATAATTGTGAGCATATGGGGTGAAAAAATAATAAACAGACGAATAAAGTAAAATGATGTTCTGGCTGGGCAACTGATTTTTTTTGGGTTTTGTTTCATTTGCGGATGTTGGAATTGATATTGTGGGGGGATATGTTGTCAGTAAAACAGGCAAACAGAGATCACTCAGATGAAATTAATTGTGAGCCTGAACACACAGGAGGCTGAACATGGAAATAACATTGTGTTCATGGGAGCTCTGAGCCTGGGCTGAAGGAGGGGTGGCACTCATCACCTGCTGGCTTGGAGGTTGTCCGTGCACCCCAAACTCATCCTGTTTGTGTTAATGGAGCCTCTCCTAGCCCGCTCCGGTCCTCTGGGAGGAGGGGACGATCAGGGAGCAGCCTGTGGTTGGAGGCTCGCGTGAGAGATGAGCACTAGACTCGAGTACTCTTAGCAGATGCCAGTGCTGAACTTTCTGCCTCACTTGAAGCGAGCAGTGTTATTTCTCCACAGCCGTGGAGGAGGGGGCTGAGTGAAGGCAAGAGCAGAGCTGCGATCCCGCGTAAGCGATAACGCGTCAGGCACGAACGACATGCTGCTCTCGCTTCTCCCAGCCTGATGCCTGAGCAGTGCCTGGGGATTGTCCCCCCCCTTGCTTTGCTGAGCTTGTCCTTCCTCAGGGTTGGTGTGTGCACCCAGCCAGGGACAAGAGTGGTGGTGGCGGTGAGGGCAAATTGTGGTGTTTGCTCTGGGATTTGGTGGGAGCTGCTTCTTGTCACTGTCCCTTCTCCCTCTAGTAAAGTGGCACTGTGTTTCAGTTGGAGGATGAATGTGTCTTCACAGCTGGAGAGGAGAGAGGGAAAGGGAAACAGCTGAAATCCTGCAGGAAGCAGGTAAAACATGATGGGCCTCCTGAATTCCAGCATGAATGGTAGTGACAGCCGTTAGAGAGATGGTCTTTGCAGCAGGGAGCTGAAGCTTTGTCACCTCTAACCCGTGTGCCAATCCTGCAACCCATCTGTCATGTCACAGGGTGTGCCCATGCCTGGTGATGGCCATTCCTCGGGTCCCCTTGGAGGAGCAGGAGGCACCAGGGTCATTAGAAGGCCCAGGACACTGTGCCAGTGTGAAGGATGGTCATGGCCATGTTGCCCGAGGGCACGGGGCATCGTGGTGGCCAGGACCACTTGGTGACCTGCAGGGTGCAGGTGTAGCTGCTCTACAGAGCCCATGAAGGCAGGGCACAGGCACTACCCAGCCCCTTGGATCTTTGGTCCAGGTCTGCAAAAACCAAGGAACATGATCAGTTTGCCCTCATGCCTTACCATCCTGCAGGGGAGCTCTCCTTCCCACTCAAATTCCCAGTTCCAGCCCTGGCTTTGCAAAGCTTCTTGTTGGGATCTTGGTTGGGATTCTCTTCCTTCCTGAGGGCTGGAAACTTGCCTCTGGCCACCTGGTGTGCTTGCCTTTGGATTTGCAGATTCTCTTGCTCATTAGCTCATAAATAATATGGACCAGCAGTGTTCAGTGCTAATTAATTTTGTGAACTGAACCAGGGTGAATGGGGTAATTGCCCGTGGCGTGTGTGGGCCGCCAGGTGAGACCTCCTGCTTTTGCCCTCCTTGTTTACCAGCTCCTTTTTGCTTATTTTAAGAAGCAGTTGGTCCCTTCTCCATGTGGAGAAGAAAAGCCATGTGATCCAGCCCAGAGAGAGCACAGCAGGCACTGAATATTAAATTAAAACACATCCTTGCTTATACACAAAAAAAAACCCCCAAGCTGGAAAGGTTAAGAGCTAACAAAGATCCTCAGAACAGTCTCTGTCTGTTTGGAATGAATTAATCAGACCATTAAACAAATCTTTTAATCTAAAGTATTCCTTTCATTTCAGTACTCTGTAAAACAAAGTGACTGGAGTATTGAGGAAAGAGTTTGCCATCACTGTGCTTTATTTGTACTAGGGAGGCGTTTGGTGCGATGTTTTTTTTTTTTTCCTTCCCTGTCTTCCTCTTTTAGAAACAAAAGCAGGGTTAGAAAGAGCACATGAGTAGGGACTCAATGGGCATGGAAAAGGCTGAGTTCCCATGGTTCACGAGGTGTTACATCATGAGCAGAGAATGTTTCTTTTTGTCTTGGAAGGCAGAGCAAGCACGGGAAGAGGCAACACCTCAACTGGAAATGAGCAGTATGTGGGAAGTATGGGGTGTTGAAGTCTTGGAATAGCGAGGCTGGAGCAGGGAAGGCAGAGAGCCTTACTGAGGTCTTGGAGCCCAGAACAAACAGGAAAGTTGCTTCTGCAAAGGCGTAGTGGAGTTTATCAGAGACAGGTCTGGGGAGCCACGGAGGCCCTGGTAGATGCTCAGAGATCTCAGCTAGCTGCCACAGGCTTTCCTCAGCCTGAGCATCCTCTGTCAAGGGAAGGGTCTGGGAGGATTGTACATGTGGCAAAGAGCTACCTTGGACAGCTCATGTCTGCAAGGCAGTCACTTTCTGCAGTGCTGGGGCCTCTTGAGTTGTGTTTTTAAGGGCACTTGTGAAATTGGTGGTGCTTTAAGCTTCCTATTCCTGTTAGCTCAACTGGGAACCACTGCCTTAACATCCAGCTCGTTGGGGTGGCATAAAAGCAGCTCAGAACTTTGTGAGGATGCACTCTTCCCTTAATTTTTCACTCTTCAAACAGTGTTTGATGGCATTTTAAAAACTATTCGTGTTTTTTTGTTTGTTTGTTTGTTTGTTTGTTCTTTCCTAGCTGAATCTGTGCAGGAAAACCTAACCTAGGAAGGAACCCTCTGACCTGGGCACAGCTTGTGTGTGTGTTCCCCTCACCACCCCGTTTTGATACTTGCACCCAAATATTTGAGAAAATGCTACTATCACCCTCACATGTGCAGAAAGGGGAGAGGCAGAGAGAAAGGGAAAGATAAACCCAGGTAAAATCAGGCAATCCTGTTGCAAAATCAAATGTATCTTTTTTTCCCCCCTTATTATTTTTTTTTCCCTTTTTAATACACTCTTCAAAGCTTGCTAAGATTAAGTGCGTGATTTATCTTCGCCAAGTTTGAATTTTAAAAGGAACAGCCAACTGTGTGATCGTATTATTAATATTTATACCTCGTCACAGAATGTTGACAGATTAATTATGCAATATGGTATAAAAATCAGCAGGCAGCGTGGGAGGGCGGTGGCAAAGTTCATGTATTAATAACACAGCGGGGTGGCTCGCACGCTCCCCGTGTGGCTCCCTGTTTTCAGCACCTCATCCCATGCCCGGCAGAGGCACCTCCATCCTGCTGAAGGGATGAGGATGCTGACAGCGAGAGGGGAAAGACAAATGGAAAAGGCTGAGGAATCCCAGCTCTTTTGTGCTGCTTCAGGAGCCTTTTTTGGGTCAGGGAGCAGGCGTGAGGAGCTTCACAACTCTTTTTGGCCTGAGGTGGCCAAGAGGTGGGTTTGTCAGTGGAGATGATGGATCAGGAGTTGGGGGTTTGCACCAAAGTAGTCTCTTTCATCCTGTCTCATCCCTCCACCCCATCAATTAGTTCTTCTCTTAACGAGTAGTGTCAGCCTGTCTTGTCAAAATTGTTTCTCTCTCACCTGTCCATGGTGGCTGGTGCTGTGCCTCTTCTGACATCCAAACCAGTACCAGGCATGCTGGAGTAAGGTTTAAATCATCTTTAGTGGACAAATAGGAGGTGGATGGTTGTACAGGGAGTGGGTTTTCCTACCTCAATAAGTCAACTGGGTCGTTGGGCACAGCATCTGAGGGATTCATATTGGGAAAAAAACAGGAAATGGAAATTGTGTCAGCCCCAGGGATGGGAGCAAAGTCATCTGAGAGCACCCTGGTGTTGTTTGCTGCCCAGCCCTGCCTGGAGGATTGAAATTTGTAGATGTTATGAGAAGCATCTGTGGAGTGTTAAGTCTCAGGATCTTCTCCACTGTGTTTCTCCTAGAGATGTGCATCCTGTGAGCCTGATCCTGCCCTAGGCCCTCTATCCATCGGCATCCACTTCGGTGAGATGGATGGACGGGTGCTAAATTGAGGTGGGGTGTGTGGATGATTCATGCCAGCCAGCCTGGCTGGACAGCAGAAGTCTGTGGCTGGGAATAAATCCTTCAGCGTGGAGCTGATAGTGTTTGCTGTGGGCAGAGCTGCCTGAGCAGCTGGCACAGCTCAGCTGTCCCCTCCGGTCACCCTCGGTGTGAAGGAAAGCTTGCCCTCCCAAAGCCCTTAGGAGCTGCTATTTCCATCCCAGCTTCTATCTGCCTAAGTGCTGCTCGTTTTGATTTTTTTATTAATTAATCTTTTTCCTCAGTGTTTCTCAGGGGGATGTTTGGTATGAAACGATTTGCCTGATCCCTCTTAAATAATCTCAAGCAGTGTCTTGGCCAGGCTGTGGGGGTGTATTTGGGCTGTTAGAGGGTTCTTTGTCAGAGAAGCCCTGGATTTCAGAAAGGCAGCACAGTACATCTCTCCCTCCTGCTCTCCTCTTACATCCTGCTCCTGCTTGGCCCTGGCACAAGCTCTTTCCTAAAAAAAGCCATCCATGTGCAGCCAAGCTATGGAGAACAGCCTTTGGGGAGATGTGCGGCCGCTTTTCAAGACAGATATCCCAGTTCCAATGAGGTGTTTAACCTGCCAGACAACAAAGAAAGTCGTTTAAGGTGGCTTTTGAAAACCTTTCCAAGGATTTGGCTTCTCAATTTCCATCCAAATGAACTTTCCCTGTTCCCTTTCGAGCAGCTTCCCCATGCCTCTTTTTACAGCCTCGGCCTTTCAATCTTAATTAAAAAAATGGGAAGAACAAAGGCACAATTGAGCGAAGCACTTCAACAAATGGTTGAAGTAACAGATTTTCCTGGCTTTCAGTGCAGGCTTAGAGGTGCTTAGGGACTTTGCTCCATGAAATTGGGGTCCTAAGGCTACTGGTGCAAATCCCTCCAGCTTTTTCACTCCAGAAGCAAGTCCATATTGATGGTAAATGTTTTTGATCCACCTGGAGCAGGTTCTCATAAAAGCAACCTGAGTTATAAAAGGTTTTTCCCCCCATTTTTGTGGGCTTCTTTTCTAATTGAGATGGAAACAAAGGCAATTGTTTAGAATTTTTATTTTTTTTTTTTCTGCTAATGGAAAAAGTTGTTTAGAAAATGTGGGTTTTTTTCCTAAAAAAAACCCCTCGGAGTTGTTTAGAATTTTTTGTTTGTTTGTTTGTTTTGTTTTGTTTAGTTTTTCTGCTAATGGCAAAGTTGATCTTCCGGATGGCCAGGCAAGATTTGTCAGCATTATCTGTCACTGGTCCTTAAGTAGATGTGACTCTGGAAATGCAAAGGATTGGCTGCTAGTGAATGGAGATGGGGAGCACAGGGTGAGGGGAATGGCGAGGAAAGTCCAAAACGCCAGCGGATAGAGCCATCCCCTGCAGCTTCCCAACTGGAGCTGGAGTTTTCTCTGAGTCTCCTCCTGCCTTTCCAGATGATAAAAGTTGGATAATTGATTTTTTCCGACTGTGCCCCACCTGGCTGTCCAGTTCCCCCCAAGTGCCTGCAGCCGCTTTCCTGCCCCGCTCGACTGCTCTCCCACCTCACAAGGACACGGTGCTTTGGCAGGGAGCAGATGGACAGCCCATCTTGTAGGCATCAAGTGCAGGAGGCTCAGTGCTGAGCTCTTTGGAGGCTGACAGCTCCCAGGACCCCGGAATGTTGTGAGAAGAAGTCGAGAGAGGGCTGTTTGTCGGTGGGAAGGCGACTTTTGCTGGCTGAAGGTCCTTTTCCAAGTAGCCCTCAAGGTTAAAGTTGGATGCTCCTTCCAGATGGTCTCCATCTGATGCATCTCATTATGGGCTTGAGCTGCCTCTGTTCTCGGCCTCCCAGTGCCAAGAATAACAGGGAATGGAAGCCAGCAACAGCGATGGCTGCTGTTAGAAGGGCATAAGATGATTTAAGGGTCAAGACAAGACCATATGGCCCATCAAGGTCCTGTCGTAACAACCCGGAGGAATATAAAACACCTTTTGTTAATTCACTCTTCCTGATTCCTCTCAAGGCTGTTTGCTGTAACCTTTGTGAGAGCAGTTCACCATCTCTACCCTGCTCTGATTTATGCCCTGAGCTGCTTTCCAGAGCTCTGTGAGTCCCCCCATGGAGTGTCCTCCCTGCTGGGCAGGCAGGTGGAACAGAGGCATCCTAGGATCTGTGGCTCCAGGCTCAGTCTTCTGTCACCCTGCCTGGTTTAGGGAAAGCCAGGAGACCCTGCATGTGCAGCTGTGAAATTGGGTGTCGAGTGTGATCCCTTTCGGCACCCGAGGGCATGCTGGAGCATTTACTGCTCCTGCCAGCCTTTCTCATCCCTGGATCAGTGTGAAGTGGCCTCTTGGTGTCATTGATGGTTCAGCCTCCACCCCCTTCGGCCCTCAGCCAGCCCAGCTGCTAAGCTGGATAAGCCACATCTGGTTGGTCTTTGCTTGAGATTTAGATGCATCTGGAGTGTGCTCAGCTTGTTGTTTTCTTAAATAGTCTGAGGCTTATCCTTGGTTCCCCTGTGGATTCACAGTCTTCTTTTAACAAACTCTGCTAAAATAACACTCATTTCTATGGAGGGAGCACTCTCTAAAGCAGGGGGGACCCCTGCCCTCAGTTGAGAAGAGGGTCTGTCTGTGTCCCATCACTTTAATTCCAAGATGAACTGCAGCATCTTGGCACAACCAATCCATGTGCTGTGGCTGCACAGATAAATCTGCATTTCTGAGAGGGAGTCAATGCTTCCTTGGAGTGTCAGCACAGGGCTTGGCAGGCAGTGATGCTCCTGTTCCCGAGGCTTTTCCCAAAAAGGCAATGTGTGTGGGTGTCTGGGAGCATGTGGGCAGCCCCACTTCGGGGCCGTAGGTCCTCGCCCCGGTGCTGTGTCTCTGCCCCACTTTGGTGACAGGACAGCCACCATTCCCTGCTCGGCTCTTGTCCCACAGTCCATTTCCCGAAGGAACGCTTACAGCACTGACCTTAAAGAGCAATTTCGGGCAAGCACGGAGCAGCTCAATTGTTCATAAACCTGACATTTATGTCTCAGAAATTCTTCCTCTGCAGGATGCAGTGCTCTTTATGATTTTATCAAATAAAATGCCCCTTTGCCCCCAACCAAGCTCTTTCTCCTTCCCCGATGTTTTTGTAGGGCAATCATTGTGAACAGACAGCTTGAAGGCATCTGCTTGTCCTTAATGTCATGGCACGGCGAGGGTTAGGGAAATGCTTGTGCAGGCATTAGCGAGCACGGATGGATAGGACTGAGCTCTGGTCCTCTAATGTTGGTAATTACTGAGCAGGGATTAGGGACTTGCACTGTGCGCACGTAGAGAAACTGAGTATTAAATGCAAACAGACCAAACCACCTGACGGACCTGCAAAGTTTATTCCTGTGATTTTCACTGCTCTGCTGAAAAGCTTCCTGGGCTTTCAGATCATTTCTCTGCTCATCATGGGGGTGGCATGGTGCGTTTGGAAGCAGCAATGTGGTGTAATCCCAAAATAGCTTCTATTTGGGGGGTATGCAGGATGCAGGAGTGCATCTTCAGCTTCCCATAAAATGCTGGAGCAAAGGGAGCAGCTATGGCCAGAGGTACCTGTGTGATAGCAGCCTTTCCTGTCCCAACTCCATGGGGACAGCAGTGACCTGGGTTCTCTGCTGCTTTGTGTCATCAGGTTGCCCAGAGAAGTTCTGGCTGCCCCATACCCAGAACTGTTCAAGGCTGGGTTGCATTGAGCTCTGAGCAACATGGTCTAGTGAAACCCACAGCATTGGAATGAGATGAGATTTAGGGACATTTCCAACCCAAACCAGTCTGGGATCCTGTGATTTCTGTGTTTTCTGGGATTCTGTGATATCCCCTTCCTTAGTGCTGGTCCTGTCTCCCATCTCCTTCCCAGTCACCACACAAGGAAACCCACTGGATGAACAAACATCGCTTACTCTGACCAGGGCATCTTCTATCCAGTCTATTAATACCAGCTCCACATGGAGGGCTTGCTACCCTGGAAGTGTTAATTAGCTTCCCCCATCCTCCCTCCCATTATTTTTCTGCCTCGCTCTTTAGAAGGTCTCTGAACCAGGAGATCAATGCCTCCTGCTAATCCGCTCTTCAGCAGCTTAGAGAGGCACCACAGAATACTCTGCTTAATTCTCCTCTAACACCTTTGCTAATCATCCTTTCCAGCCCCAGAACCCCAGGCAGGCGGGGAAGGGAGAGTCCAGGTGGGGAGCACAGCAGGCACTCATTTACACCCGGCACGGAGACATGGCAGGACCCGCACAGCGCAGTGGGAAGAGCAGGGGTGCAGGGGGGAAAAGCAATGGGAGGGAGAGGAGGGGAAGATCCCTTGGGATGGGAGGTGTGATATCAGTGTGCAAGCCATTTGAATGCTCTTGGAGTAATAGAATCATTTAGGTTGGAAAAGATGAGCCAGTGGTGTTGCTTCTTGTCTTGTCCTCTCCCACCATGCTGTAGATTCAGGTTGTGTTGTGAACCTGTGTAGATAATAAGGATAGCTGCACCTCTTGGCCTCTCTCCAGTGCCCTGTAATCTGTAAGGGCTTGTCATGGTGGGTCAAACCTCTGAAGCCTGGGGTCTGGACTGAGCTGTTCCTCTGATCCCTGTTGGCAGGGACATGAAGGAGGTCTCAGAAGTGAGCAGTCACATCCTGCATGCTGCCATGGTCCTCTGCAGCAGGACATCATGGAATCATGGTCATTACGGTTGGAAAAGACCTCTAAGATCAAGTGCAGCTATCCTCAGGCTTTTTGGCTGACTTGAGCTGGGGGCTGTGGGCACTGGGAGCTCTGCCACTGCCTTTCCAGCTGTTCAGCTCCCTGTGCTTGGCCATCCTCCCCTCCGTGGGACCAGGACTTCTCTGGGGTCACTTTGGCTTTCACAACAGAGCTGCATAAATAGCCTGGGGTGACTCTGAGAGTCAGACAGAGTGACCCATGGGTGACAGTTGCTGTGCTTTGACTCCTTGGCTCTTGCTGCAGAAGTTTACCAGAGGCTGTGTCTCCTCTGTGGAGAAGCTTGGATTTAACTGTGAGGACCTTGCTAAGCTTTTCCACCTCCAACTGCTGTGATCCAGCTAAACGGCTGCGAGCAAAAACCCACGTGGATGTGTGAGTACATCTAATGAGTCGTGTTGCCAAAACCAGAAGGAACCAAGTCTACAGGGATTTGGTACATTTTTTTTTCCCTGCTACCCAAGTTCAATAGCAGCGAATTGCATATTTCTCTGAGGCTTCTCAACAAACAATTTACAGTGTAAATATATTTGTTGGCATGCAAATCACTCTGCATTATGAGTCTTGATTAATATTATAATGTGTTGATGAAAGCCTCTAAGTGGTTCTTGGAACTAAGGTTCCTGACAAAGATCAGCTGTTTGGGTGCCCAGTGTTTGCAAAAACATTAGATTAAGGTGATTTTTTTCCTTTGTTTTGGTTTCTTTCCCCCATGTGTGTTGTTTAATGGGTTGTTTCTTTTCCCCCTCCCTCTGTTTAAGATGCTGAGTGCAAAGTGGCGGTGGCTCTTCAAACCAGGCAATTAATTAACACAATCAAGCTCTTTCCCATGCTGCTGCCACCCCTTTCTGCTCCTTGTCCCCCATATAAGAGGGATGCTGCTGTGAGGGTGGTCCTCAGCCCTGCTCCTGGAGATGCTGGGCAGGGACAGGATAAAGGGTACAGGTCTATCAGCAATTCCTGTGTGTGCCAGCAGCAAATCCATGTATAGATGGAGCTGTTCACTGAGCAGCAGAGTAAAGAGTCTTCATTGCCTATGGAGTTCTCCCAGGGGCTTTGTTCCCCTGGAGCCACTATGGTCTGGAGGAAAATTCATTATAAGTCCTCCAAATGTAGCACTATGAGGGTCCTTCCTTAGAGATTCCCAGCACTTTCCAGGATGGAACAGCTTTGATGTGGTACCTTTCCTGCTGGAATAGTGCCATGAAGAACTGCAGGGTTCATCAGAGGGTGCTGAGTGACCCCCATCCCACCTTCACTGCTCTTTCGCTGACTGCACTCCCAGCTCCATAATTTGTGACAGCTCCTGAAGCACCTGGAAAAATCTTTCCCTCTTCCATTCTGGTCTCCTCAGCCAGAACAGGCTGCTCTGGGTGCTGGGTTGTCCCTGGGGAAGAGGATGTGTTTCCAGCCCCTCTCTGGCATTTGCTTGTGGAGACAGGAGAGAGTGGCAGTGAAAGGCTTTGAGCACCATCCTCCCTACTCCAGCTTTTGTGATGGCTGCTCTCATTGCTGTTTTCCTTCTATTCTTTGGTTCTGAATCCCCAAATATGTTAGGACAAATGCCACACTCATCAGTGTGGCTCTGCCCAGGCAGGCAGGAGCAGGGAGAAAAGGCAAGAAAGGAAAAATAACCCTGTTTAGCAGGCGGCAGAGCAGGGTTTAGTGACAGCCTCAAGTCTTGATCTTTGTTAAACTGCTGTTTTTCTCAGAGACTGACAGGGAGCACCATGAAATACGGAGTGTTCAGCTTGTACCACTCCAGAGAGCTGTGCAGGTTGTGTGTGGCTCTGCTGTGACGTGCCTGGCAGGGAGCAAACCAGGGGGGCACACTGAGCTCCCCTGCCCCAGGAACAGGCTGGTTTGAGACAGCATCTCCCCTTTCAGCAGCTTGCCATGGTGAGCCCACTCCTGGATTTGCTCCCCTCCATTTCTCTGCAGTCCCAAGTGGTTTTCTGCAATGGCTCGTGGTTCATTTGGCCATCCCAAGGGAGAGCAGGATGGCAGAGCCATCCCCACCCTGCTTGTTGCCCTCTGAGCATGGCAGCTCGTGCTGAGGTCTTGGAGTTGGAGCCGAGCTGGGCAAGGAAAACACAGACACTTAAAGAAGAGACAGAGAGAGAGGGGGGAAAGAGTGACGAGCACACGTGCTTTAAAAGAACACACTGCCTTTTTTTTTTTCCCTCTTCCTTTTCTTTTTTTTTCTGAAAGCAGCTGTGCCTTTTTCCAGCACTTTTAACTGGTTGCCAGGGAAACAGAGCAAGGGAGAGTGGAAAGGTTAGATGGATATTGGACGAGGCTAATGCACTTGTTTCAACCAAGAATTGACAGGTGCTTAGGACACCGAAGGTCCTGATAACTCCTCATTTGTACGGCTCCTTTACAGAGCCTGAGTACCTCCCTACCACCGTTAATTTTGTTTTAATCATTTGCAAATTATAATCCATCTCCATCAGGGGATCTCTAATGGTGGCTTTATGGAGTGTGTCTGCATGTTCCTCAGCCCTTCTGGGATACTGGGGATGAAATATTGGGCACTTTGGGTCTCTTGGTATGGGTGGTCTGGCTTGAAGGGACTTGGACTCTAGAAGAGGTCCTGATGGAGGAGGTGGGAATTGCAGCTGGGTGATCCATACAAGCTGGGAAAAGCACTGGAAGGAAGCCATGTGTTTGTGGCTGTCTGGTTTTCCCAGAAAAGGGGCTGGCATGGGAGAGGTGGTGATGAACACATCCAGTGAGTGAATCCCCTTGTCCAGAGGATCATCCCCAACCCTGGTCCCAGTCTTGGCAGAATTCTTGGCATCTCCCTGCTTGCCAGCAGCTCCCATCCAGGCCCACAGCGCTGCTGGGGCACACGGTCCTGGTGTGTTTGCAGCTTCACTTGGCTTTTTCACCTTCCTTCAGGTTAAAAACCAAAGACAAATGCCTCACTGAGGATTTTTGTCACCATTATGATGCTCAGAGGGCGTTTCCCCTCTGTTTCTGCTTTGTTTTGTTTTTGTTTTTTGTCTGTCTTGTCTGAAATAGCAGCTCCACCTAAGGAATAACCAAGGGGACTGAAATTCGGCTGTTCAGGATGAGTGTCACATCTGGTCTGTGCAAAACACAGCAAGTAAGAAATGGCTACAGAGTCATGAAACTCAGGCTCTGGAGAGGCAGGGGTGGCTGCTGAGGCTTTTACTGCATTTGGGGTTTGTAGCATTTTCCTGGGGAGGCCAGAAGGGCGGTGATTAAAAACTCCAAGCTAAACCCCATTTGTGTCTGTGGATGGGACGGTGGAAGGAGTGATGGGGTGATGCTGAGGGCTGGGGGACCCCAGCTCTGCTTCTCGTACCCTGAGCCTCATCCTGCAGTTCTGGGTGCATTGAGCACTGATGGATAACGGGGCTCCCTCCTCCCTGGGGTGACTTCAGGGAATTCTGCCTCAGCCTGCCCACCCCTCCTGCCTGGTTGAGTCCTCCCAGGCCAGCTCACAGGCAAGCCATGGAAGATGACAATCGACCTTTTTCTGAGCTGGGGAGGGAACACAATGTAGTCCTTACCCAGGCCTGCAAACAGAAATTCTCACTAGTCCTTCTTGTCAGCAGCTTCCCAAACCTGCTGCCTCTCCATCACTCCTGAGTGATGGGTACCAGGCCAGCACAGAGATGCACAGCACTCATATCCCTATTATGACATTGTCAGTGTCACAGCTGAGCGTGAGAGACTCAGAAAATGTCACTTCAGGTATTAGAAAATGACTGTGCTTTTGCCACACTGTGGTTCCTGGTCCAAAGTGCTTTTCCTCCCATCAGTTCCAGCTGGAGGGGGCTCTGCCTTTACTAGGGTATCTCTGCTCTGAGGTTTTTAGTGAAAAGTGTAATTTTAGTTGTGGTGCAAGGAGCTAGGCTGACAGCCCTGGGCCATGCCGCCACTCCAACTATGGCACAAATGCTGAATAAGTTCCACATCTCCTCCATGCAGGGCTTTCCTCTCCACAGCTTTCCTTTTCTCCCTCTTCTCCAGACCATTGGTGGCACACTGCCCTGCCAGGTCCTTCACCAGCATCTCCCCTGCTCTGAACGGAACCTGTGCTAGTTACAAGAGAGGAGCTCAGTCCTCATCACCAGCTCCATCAGGGGTGATGTTTAAACATCCAGCACATAAATACAACCTCTTTTCCCATCCTTTCCCAGCAGTACATGGAATTGTGACTGCTACAGGCTGCTGGGGGGCTGTCTTGTAGCCAGGTGGGCTCCAGAACTGGTATGTAGAGACCTGAGCAGCTCGAGTGGCTCCAGCCTATCCCAGTCATGTGGTCTTATCCCCTCAATAGCAGTGGCCACGGTGCCAGGGCAGTGGGCTCCCCAGCAAGCTGACATTGTACTGCCTGAAAGAGAGATCAGGAATAGGAAAGGGAGTGGAAGAATAGGAATGATTTATGAGTCTTCGCTTGGCCAAGCAGGGCATTCTCAGCATATTCCAAAATAATTTAGCATCATCTATTGTGCCTGCAGCAGGAGCTTGTTGCGGAAAACGAAAGAGAGCAAAAAAATCCACCACATAAAGAAGGCAGAAAGCCCCTTGATGGGATGGTTAGAGCTTGAAGTTTCTTTTTTCCTGAGGGCTGCTGTCTCCTCTCCCCAGTTCTCTCTGTAAATCAAACTGCCAGTGTCGGATCGGCGGCTCCGTCTTTCCTGCAGCCGCTTCCCTGAGGCCTCCCCGTGCTCCGAGGGGACGTAATCACCACCTAGAACAGCTTGAAGGACACAAGCGCGGGAGCCGAGAGGACGATTTGTAGTGAATAATTTAGTGGATGAATTTAAAGCTTTTGTTCTCGTCGCAAATTACCTGCGAACTGTACGGGAAGGTTTTGATCATACAAATTCATTTTACATCGCCTCTCTCTGCCAACAGATCCACCTACCCGCTTCGCTGGGGTTTGAACCAATGCATCTTTCCCTGCACATCGGTGTGTTTTGGGGGTGGGTTGGACCTTTAATTAACCCATCATTTGGTGCCTGTGGTTTTAATTACCAGCATAGGATTGCCTGTCTGAGTTGTGTTGGAGATTGGAGAGCGATGTTTGTAAATAGGAATAATTTGTGAAGTTGGTTTGTGTGCTGTAGGGTGTTTGCACAGCGTTTGAAGTGTTTTGTTTTTAGGTGAAAAGAGATGAGATGGGCACAGGGCTGGGATGCCAATGATGAGTGCCAATGTCAGCATCCAGGAATATACTGCCTGGACACTGTGCAGGTGGGGAGACACCCCTTGTTGAAGGGGTTTTTTATAAGGGTGTTGTAGTCACAGAACAAGAGGGGATGGCTTTAAGATGACAGAGGACAGGATTAAATGGGATATGGGGGAGGAATTCCTCCCAGTGAGGCTGGGGAAGGCTCACAGGGTGCCCAGAGACGCTGTGGCTACCCCTGGAAGTGTCCAAGGCCAGGTTGGACAGGGTTTGGAGCAGTCTGGGATAGTGGAAGGTGTCCCTGCCCATGGCATGGGGTTGGAATGAGATGATCTTTAAATCTCTTCCAACACAAACTGTTCTATGACTCCCTCTCCTCACCCCAGTATCTCTTTCACACCCTTGAGAGGCTTTTCTCTGTCTTTGTGCTTGGTGTGGGCAGTTGGATCCAAAGCTCTCAACTTCCCCTCTGCTTACTGCCAAGTTTGTTTGGGACTAGGGAATTCAGCAAAGTGCATGTGAAGGAGGCTGCAGCCTGCCCAGAGACAGCCATGTGAAATGAAGTTGTATCACACTCTGAGATCAAATTATCCTTCTCAGCTTTCGAGGAGAGGACTCCGGCAGCCCCATGTGAGAGCTCACTGCCTCCTCCTCAGTTCAGTTTATATCTTGGTCCCCCGGCAGGCTGCAAATGCTCCCTCATCAGGGCCTGCTCCCTTTGCTAATGGCCCTCTATAAATAAGCTCCAGGAACAGCGATAGAGAACAATCATAAAAGGCAGGCGCATAAATTAAAGCTGATGTTATAATAAACTAGACAAGCCCTTCATCGAGGATTTTATGTTTCTCCTTGAGTCGGCAGCTTTGCCAGCAGAAAATTATTTCCATGCGCCTTGGCCCAGTCCTCTGTCTCTCTGCTCTGTAGGTGCACACAAGTGGGTAGCAGAAATAGCTGGCATCACCACGTCCCTTTTTTTGGCATTCTGGGTGTTAAAGCTGCAGGGATTTCTCAGAAGAGCTCTCAGCATGTCCTTAGAGTGGCAACAAGACCATGGATTTACTGATGGTGGCTCTGGCCACTCCTTGTGGCTATAAATTGAATGCAGTGGCTCTGGGTGGCTGGAATTCCCAAGAGCTCAGCCCTGCGCATTCAGAGAAAGGTGGAAGTTGTTGCACTCACCCCAGTGAGCAGCAGTCAAACCTCCTGGAGGGAGATGCTGTTGCATAAAACAGCAGCATCTTGGAATGCGTGGTACCTCTGAAAGGCTGTTCCTTCCCCTTTGCCCCAGAGCATCTCCCCGGCTGGAGAAGCACGCACCAGTGGCTGGCATGCAGGCTCCGTGCCGTGGCTCCGGAATGCCTCGGGAGTGCTGGATACACTGTGCTGGAACTCCTGCCTCTCCTGCCGAGTGAAGAGCTGTCTCTCCAAATCACATCCTGGATGACTGAAACTTGGAAGGGAGAGTGGGAGCGGCAGGCAGAGCTGGCTGCTCACAAAGTACAACTTCCCTGTACTGGAGTCATCTGGGAGACTCAGCAAGTTGTGCCCTGGGCAAGGAGTCGGTCCGGAAGGAATCCATCTCCAGTTCTGTGACACACTGTGATGCTACACAGGGGTCTTTGGCAAAGTTCATGTCTTGGTCATCAGCTCAACTCACTTCCAAGTCCTTTTTTGGACACATTTGATCTAAGGTGATGACCCTCCAAGTGAAGTGCAAACTGCTGCTCTAGGCTCTGAGCTTGCTTTCATCCTTCCACCCATTCTCTCCGCCCATTCTCTGTGGTCTGTGCAATGAAATCCAGAGACATACAGATGTGTGCTGACAGGGTGGTGTCACCATGTGCCTCTTGCAGGAGACTGTGTGGACAAAAGGAAGAATTCCAGACACCCATCTCCTCATTTGAGGCACATTTTCAGCTCTGATTTAGATGCATGCCCAGCCAAGTGTCCAGCTCCGTGCAGGGGGTTCCCCCCTTGCTGTGCAGAGTTACATCCATCTGGGGCAGCTCAGACACATCCCCTGGGTTCTCGACCAGCTTTTTCCTCTGGAAGTTTGATGGAGCTGCAGCACATTTCGTGCATGTGTGGGAAGGTGACAGCCAGGTGGATTATGCTCATGGTGGGGTGGGATGGGTAGATGGAGAAGGAGGAGAGGAAGCAGAAAAAGAGGGAGAGAGAGGGTGAGCTGTAGGCTCTGCCTTCTGCTCTGTGCTCTCCTGCACGCTCTGGCCTGAGCTCCCCCTCGTGTTCAGCTGCACATATTTCTTCATTACTCTCCTGACTCTCCTCTCCCAGTTATTGCAAGCATGTTCCATCTTTCCGGCCACGTTTGCATTGGAGAAGCTGGAGCCTCACTGGGCAGTCCACTGCCTGTTTGCTTAATTTCCCCACAACGGAGGCATCCCTCTTCTCCCCAGTGTGATTGCAGCACCCCCAGCCTTTCTGAATATTCAGCCCAGAGCCAGATGTTCAGACAAGCTGCATCACGAGCCAGAATCCATAGCTTTGATTGTGTAAGGAGAGATGTGTGCCTCAGACATGCCCTGGAGTGTCTCGCTGGGTTCCCTCGAGGGAGAGAGGAACCTTGCTGTGCCATTGCAGCAGCAGTTCCTCCAGAGGCTTCCAGGCACTCCCTGCCACTGCTGCCGCTCATCAGCCCCTTGCTGGTCTGGCACAGAGTTGTTTTCTGCTCCATTTCCTCCCCCAGCCTCCGGATTCCCCCTCTAAGCTCTCTGTTTTCTTCTTCATCATCCCGGCTGGGATAGAATATGACTGCAGCCACAAAGAGCTGAGATCGCAGCTGCCCTCGGGGCTTGTTTGCCTACATCACCTGTCGGATCAGGAGCCTGCGTGTCCTTGGAAAAATATGTATTTCAGGCCGCCGGGGTGCTAATTTGCAAGGCCCATTACTCAAACGAAACATTAAAATGGCCGTCCATAAAGCAGAGCCTTTATCTGTGCCTCCCCCTCGGTCTGTGCTCCCCGCACCAGGTATAGGCTTCCTGTCAAGCCCAAGAGCCAAAAGCAAAGATTTATCGGAAGGTTCCTTGACTCCGACCTGCATTTTAATTATGTCGCCGCCAGCCTGTGCTGAGAATAAACTCGGTGGCTATTGTGTTACACTCGCTTCTCCTCTCCGGATGAATGCACCGAGTGAGATGTGGGTTTGCGGTGTCCCCAGTGGGGACCCTTTTGTATTCCCATGTCCTCTCCTCCCTGCTTGCCTGCCTGGATCAGCAGAGTGGCTGCCTGGTGCTGAAACACTGATCCACATGTGAGGTTGGGAGGGAAGGATGCAGGGAATGAGTCCTGTGCATCGCCGTGCCTTGATTTCCCTTCATGTGGGAGTTCTGTCCAGCCTCCCCCAACCCGCTGAGTGTGCAGGGAGTGTGAGAGCTGGTCCTGACACTGCCACCTCGGTGCTGCTGGGGCAGGAGGCACCGAACAGGGCTGGGAGCTGTGCTGGAGCCCAAATTACTTTTTGGAGAGCTCAATTTCACGCCGGGAGCGGAGCTGTGGCACCACAGGGAATTGAGGAGCCACGCTTGTCAGGGAGGAGATGCGCTGAACTTCAGAGCTGGCTTGTTTATTTTGCCTGTGTATTTATGAGTGGGGGTGTGTATAAATATTACTCGACCGTGCCAGACGGTGCCGGTGTCGTGCTTCGTGGGGGTGCAAAGCTTGACCTGGCACTTCCCAGTGGGAATGATGCATTTTTATTAGCAAGGTGATGGGTGGGAACAGCTCCCTCGCTTGCTGGCGTGGCAGACACTGGCTCAGCAGAAAGGGGTTATTACTATTATTAAAATAAATAAAAGCTAAAGCAACTTGGCCACCACTGCATCTCCCGTGCTGACTTCATGAAGGAGCCAACTTCTCCAAGGGTAGGAGAGGGGTTCATGACAGGATGCTCTTGGGAAGCTCCTGGCTGCATAGAGATTGACTCCGTAACTCTGGGTGTCAGAGCACATCCCCTGCCTCAGTTTCCCTATTGATAGCATGACATATTGAAGTGAAGTAAGTCTCAGCCTGGCAGGGGAGTGCAAAATGCTCCCTTCATTAATAAGCACAAAGTGCTATGATATTTTTAGGTGGAAGTGCCACGTACTGATATAATATTACTGTACCTCGTTTGACTTCTTTTTCGATTGCAAGCCTCCTCTTGATCCCGTTACCTGCAGTAACAGTTATCTGGCTATATTTTATCATCTGAATATTTCAATTAAATTACTTTAAGGGGAAAAAAAAGCAGCAGCTTAGGCTGAAGTTGGAAATGATCACTGTATTACTCCAACTTCCTTCCATTCCCAGAAGGTTAATTGAAAGGCAGCCATCTTGGTGACGTTTAGACAAATGAGGATAATTATGTGTTCTCCAGCTCTTTGAGAGGTTAATTGCTTAGATGTACGAAGACTTGAAGAACAAAGAAGGAATAAATCAGAAGCAGGACTATGATCTGATAATGTAATTTGGGATATTCATGTGCAACTCTAACAAATAAACGCCCTAATTGCATGCAGTTGTTTGGCCCCTGGGGTTACTGAGATCAGGCTCCTGGTGCTCAGGGATGCTCAGAGAAGGGGTACCAGCAGGAGAGGTCTTCATCTGACTGGTGCCCAGAAGTGTCTGTTGTCATCTTACACTGATGACGGCTTCTTTATCTGGCACTGGAGATGACTTCTTCATCTTCATGGACCTGTCACCTGGCTCTTTAGTGCCTGAAGCATCCAACCCTCATCCCAGCAGAGCACTGGTGGGTGGAAATCAGATGGGTCAGGGAGGCGTGGGAACAGCGAGCATAGGATTTCCTCTGGTGGGTTATTTTATTTTGCCTAATTGCTGGTGAAATTCCTGCAAATTGGCAATTATATTCCTGAGCTGATGGCTCACCCAGGTCATTTACAGATCTCGAGTTTGGCAGGAGAGCTTTATGGTGTTCACTATGAAATACAGCTTCACTCTCCAGCGGCAGAATTTCCCTCTTTTTAGAGATTATTAATTCCGTCTGCAAGGATTTTTCACCTAAATCTTGTGGCAGCACAATTGTGAAGGTACCTGATTTTTTTCTCTTTTAATTCATGCTGGTGGACCAGTCTGGGAGTTGGTTTGTCCATCTGCCAGCCCCTTCATCCTCTTGGGCTGGAATACTGTAGGCGCTGGGAGTGACTTCCAGGTGTGAGGATGTGCTGGTTTTGCATTGAAGCCAACCCACAGAAGTGATTTTTCTGAGAGGGGTGTAAATGGACTGAGCTGATTTGCCCCTAGGCTTTCCCTGCCTGCTGGCGCTGCAGTGAATGGTGTGGTGTGGAGCTGAGACCTTGGAATGTCGGAGCTTTTATGGAAGTCTCGGGGTTGTGTGGAACATCAGGCTGTCCAGCCTGGATCAAATACTGATTCATTTTCTAGTCATGAGGGTCAGGAAAACAGTTCTTTTTTTCTTCACTGAAAGCTTGAGGGTAAAACATCTTCATCCGACATCTCTTTCCCCCTCTGTTCTGTCTCTGGGGAAGTTGGAATTGATTTCAAATGAGCAAATTCCTCCCCACCCCTAACATGTGAGGAGCCCTGAGCCTCGGCCTCTGAAACACCAACGAGAGGTTTTTCCATCAATCTGTCTGGAATTGCAGTTTAATTCCCTGCGTTTGCTCCCATATTGTGCATTAAGATACGGCGAGTTTATCCAGCAGTCCAGCTGTTTTGAAGATAATTACTACAGAACTCAACCTGATGTAAAATAATCCTCCCGGGCAAGCAGCCAAGAGCTTGAGACTTATCCTCCAAAGACTGAAACCTCTCCATTACCCTTAAGAGCCACAGAGATAGCAGTGGGCATCTCATGACAAATATATTTTTGGTGCTAATCAACGGCAGGATGTGAGAAGAGGTTTGGGGAGGGTGGTGTGGCCAGATAGATCGACCAAGAGCATGAGGCCCACATGTGATGGAGACATGGATGGCTTTCCTATTAAAGGGCCCTACATGCTTTTGTTTCCTCCAGGAACCCCTTTTGTGGTGACAATGCCACCCTCTCGCTGCATGGACACCTTGTCCTGCACTAGAGTGGCTTCAGACAGATTTCCCCCCCTTGCAATGGAGGGACAAGTGTCTGATGTTTTTGCTCTGGCTCATTTTGCTCAAGCTCCTTCTCTTGTGGATGTTCCTTAGTCCACATTTTAATCAGCCTGCCAGCATCCTTTCTTCTTTTGCAACTGTGGGATGCTGCCAGAGCCATGGCCACATCCTCCTGGGTTGAAAGTGTCCCCCTTATCCAGCTGAGATGGAAACAGTCACCAGTCCCATCAGGATGGCTGAATCAGAGCGGTCAGAGCCTCATGTTGCCACACGCTAATTACCGCCACTTAACTGCCTGTCCAGCTGTGACAGCCAAAGTTATTTCTCTCTCTCCCTGCCTGGGCAGATGAATGAAAAAAAATGGCAAAAAAAAAAAGCAATAGCAAGGAAAAAATCCAACCTTACAACTGCAGCGCAGGCGTGGAGGACTTGAGGTTCTCAACTGCTCAGCTCTGCTAGTGATGAACTCAGTGTTTTCTTTGCTTCTTTTGATTGAAGAACACTGGAAATCAGCCAGTTGCAGGTGCTGTATTGTGTGAGATTAGCACTGATTTAGGCAGGGTTCAGGCGCTGATTGGGCAGGGGGCTCTGCTGATGCCAGCAGGGAACAAGGGAATCTCCAGGATGTGTCCCTTAATCAGCACCCTTGAAGGGTGCTGATATCATCATCCAGTGTCTCTCATTGTCCCTGCCAGGGTGTAGGGTAACGCTTGGTGCAGGGACAGGGGAATTCGGCTTTCCTGGTGAGAAAAGGGCTGCCTGCCCATGTTTCCTAGGACAGGTACAGACGCCTTGATGGTAAATGCTGCTGGATGGTAACTGTTTTTGGAGAGGAGCTGGGAAGATGTCCCAGCCTTCTTCAAACCACAGGATGGCCAAGTGACCATGGAGAAGTTCAAAATCTGTGCCTGTGTTAGGGAGAAAGTGAAATCATTCTGGTACCATTTTGGGCAAGGAAATACACTTCTCTGTACTTCTTCCAATTTCTGTGCTTTTCCTGGCCTGGCTGCCCCTGCTTGGTGCCTTCATTTTCATCTCTGTCTTTGTGAGATGAGGTGTGGCCACCAGCATCGACTGACTCTGATGGAAGCATTTACGTGCTACCGGCTCTATAAACATTCCCATTGATTTGCTCTATCCAAAGGCCTCCTGCTTTATTTCTTTTGCTGCCACCTCATATTTCCTTATGAAGATTTCTCCTGAGCTAATAACAGCTGTCAGCTGTTGGGGTTTAGGCTAATGCCTTCTGACCTTCCCTAAGCACATGGAGGGGAGCATCCTGGCACATGGGCATGGATATTGATGCATTGTTGTGTTAGAAACAAGGAAAAGTCAGGTGGGAGCTGGGAGAAATGTACCTGAGCACCTGGCCCCGTCCAGCCCCCCCCCCCCCCCACGCCAATGATGTTGTCAGGGTGAGGTGTGTCCCCAGAAGCTGGAAGTGAAAGCAATGAGGAGTGAAAGAAGGGCTTTACAAACTGGAGGGAAAGCCTGGCTCGCTTTAGCAGAGCTGACGGTGGATTTGCTCGATGTGGAGCATTAATTCAGAAAATCCTGTGAATGGCTTTGGGGAGAAGAAGTGATCCATCAGTGGGGGCACCATGCAGCAGCTCACCTCACTGGGCATCCCTTCTCTCTTCAAACTGCAGTTGCTTTATAAGCCACCTGCAGCACAGCTCTGCATGTACCAGCTTTAGCATCACTCTGTTCTACCTGCAGTGGTACCCAGGTCCACCCCTGCCTCCAGGGAGCTCAGACCCCCCTCCCTGAATTAATGTTGGCTCAAGCTTGGCAGTGACCTGACACCAGGCTCAGCCTTTGCATGTCCTGTGTTGTCACAGAGGCCACTTAAAGCCTTGAAAATGCTGGGTGCAGAGCAGCCAGTGTCTTGTGTGACATGGACCCCTCAGGGCTTGTGTAGTGAGCATTTCTTGACTTCTGATGCCTTGCACAGACGGCTCCCGCCCTCCTCATCATCTTGTTATCATTCTAATGTCTGGGAGCTGCAGTCATGGACCAAAACACCATTAAACTCTCTGAAATGGAGCAACTCGACAGCCTCTGCCCTCACAGCCTTATTATCTTTGCAGATGGATATTTTATATTTAGCAGTCGCTAATGTATCAATTTAGGCTTTGAGTTTTCATGGGGAGCAGCTTCTATTCTGGTGCTTGCTGGTGGGCAAACTGCCACTACGGGGGAACCACCAGGGACAAACCCTCCCTTGGCAAGCCCCAAGCTTCTGGAGAGTGCACAAGGGTCCTGTAGCCCTTGGAAGGGCTTGGGGTACAGGGTTGTTGGCAGGGAATAGGTTTTCCAGTGGCCTGCAGTGTGTTTGAACAGCACTGGGAGTGCTTGGGGAATCAGAGCGTAGCAGTGGGGCCAGGCAATTAATTAAACTTGCAGAATGAGAGCCAGTTGTGTGTGGCTTTGTGGGAGGCAGGGGCTGAGTGGTGTACGGGGTGGGGGGAAGGAGGACTGTTACAGAGAAAAGGAGAACTGTTTGGGCTGGCCAAGCTCTTGTACATCCCATGGTCTTTGTTTGCCCACAGTGGGTATGGATGTGGTGATGGATCAGGACTTCCTGAGTAGCTGCTGAGGGCTGGCTGGGAGGTGGTAGTGGTGGTAGTGCTAGATGATGCCATATGGTACATCCCGAGTGCCCTCTGTCCTCGGGGTGCTGGGGTGGTGTGGGGATGGCATGGAGCTGTGCCCTCTGTCCTTGGGGTGCTGGGGTGGTGTGGGGATGGCATGGAGCTGTGCCCTCTGTCCTCGGGGTGCTGGGGTGGTGTGGGGATGGCATGGAGCTGTGCCCTCTGTCCTCGGGGTGCTGGGGTGGTGTGGGGATGGCATGGAGCTGTGCCCTCTGTCCTCGGGGTGCTGGGGTGGTGTGGGGATGGCATGGAGCTGTGCCCTCTGTCCTCGGGGTGCTGGGGTGGTGTGGGGATGGCATGGAGCTGTGCGCTCCACATCCAGACACCAGGATGATGGGAGAGAGGGGAGAAGGGATACTGCAGGTGCCTTGGAGAGGAGACAGAGTGCCAGTGGACACGACCATGATGAAAGACAAAGTGCCTCGTGTCCTTCACCCCCAGAATAAACTGTGTGGAAGGCAGTGATGGAAATTTAGGTGGTGCAGTCCTGCCCTCAGGAGCTGCCATGTGAGTCCCACCATCACATGGCACAGATGCCATTGTCCTTGCCGATAATGTGGTGAGTTGCATTGTTGGGAGAGGATTAGAGGAGCTGCTATGTTTTGATGGCCTGCTTCTCATTTGCATCTTGAACAAAGTGGGAGCAAAGCCAGGTTCTGTTCTTTTGTGTTTACTTCTGAGGAAATGTGTTTATTTCCAATGATTACAAATAAATCTCCTCTGCCTTTGCTCCAGCCGCCCAGAATTAAAAGCATCCAGTTCCCCTTAACTGTGTAGCTGGGGTGAATATTGGGAGTGCAGGAGAAATCCCATTAGGAGTCTCTGGCAAACGTAATTAACAATTTCTTCTCAAAGACAAGGGTGTTTGTTCTGCCCCCGTGTCAGGTATTTTTGGTTGGAGGCTTCCCAGGGTGAAGCATCACCCGGTCACTGTTGAGGGGCTTCACTTGCGATATGGGTGAGCTATTTTAGCTGCTGAAAACTGGGTCAGCCAGCAAGTTTGCAACTGGTTTTGGCATCTCCATTTGTCATCCTGACGAGACACGTTACCTACAGGAGAGAGAAGCAGTTTTGGGTTGAAGGGCCACAGAGGAGTTTAAAAGTAGAGCATTGTTGGTTTGAGCAAGGAAACAAGAGAGGTTTGAATCCTAGAATCATCAAATATCCTCAGCTGGAAGGGGCACACAAGGATCATTAAGTCCATGTTCTGGCTCTGCACCAGACAACCCCAAAAATCCCACCATGTGTCCAAACAGATATGGACAACAAATTTGGGTTGTTCATCCCCCTAGCCTCTTGGCATGGACAGGGACCGGTCTTGGCTCTTGGCTCTTCAGGTATAAACACATCCCCTCGATTTCTTAGGATGTGCATCAACATTTTGGGGCTCCATGCATCCCATTCTTCAGAATATTTTGCACCCATGGAGAAGGTTTTGCAAGACTTCCTGTATGCTTCCAACTCTGTGCTGTTCATCCATCCAAATTACTGCCAGACTTGTGCTGACCCTGGACACAGTATTTCCCTCGCCATAGTAGGGGTGTTGAGGGCAGCCCCAGGCTTCTCCCTCATGTTCAGCCGAGTCAGCAGTGCAGGAAAGGTCTGTGATGTGGCCACAGAAGGCAGGAGATGAAGGTGGAGGGTGTCATGGTTCAACTCACATGTAGGAGAGGCACTGTCAGTGTCATTGATGGGGCTGGGAAGGAGCCTGCTGTGGGAGCCATGTGGGGTCTCTCCTAATAGGTGCAGGAGGAGGGAGAGACAGGCACTGTGTGCCACCAAACACAAAGAGCATGTCAGTGGAGCTATCTGTATTGTTGACAGTAAGTGAAAAAATTCCACGGCAAACTTCAAAATTAGCATTTAAGAATGAGGGATGGGGGCAATTAGAGGGGAAGCAGCACAGCGCCAGTGCCCCCAGCTCCCACTCTCATGCATCTTCTCACACTGCCACGTTCAGGTTCATTGGCCTCTTCTTTGGTGGAGCAGTGGGATCCCTACAGCAGCCCTTGTCCTCCTGCAAAGTGACGGGATCACTATGGGTCTCAGGAGATTAAGTCTTCGAGAGCCCACATGTATCATTGTGAATGCTGTGGGGGCCGGAGCTCCAGCAAAGCCCAGCATCCAAAGCTCCCCAGCCACTCAGCAGTAATTGGAGGCAGCTGAAGGGTTACAGATGGTGAAAAGTCTCTGCTAAAAGGCAAGGAGGGTGTAAGTGGGATGCAGAGATAGAAGAACGGATGGGGTGGGTCACATACACAAAGAAGGGATGTGTGGGGGAGCTGAGATGCAGCATATGCTGGGGGCTGATGATATCATTCCCGAGATATTCCCCCTGCCTTGCTGATGGGGTTTCTCCAGGTGAACTGTAGAGCCAGGATAAGTTTATTTCCCTCCCATGTGACAGGCGCTTTATTGTCTTTTGTCCCTTCTGGACTCGTAAGGCAGTTTCTGGAGATGGATACTGTGCCTTCAGGAAACTGTTAATGGGGGTTTGTCTTTGGTTTTAATTAGATCCCTTCAAGGGAAAACCTCCTGGCCTGCTTTATTATCCAGCTTTGTCAGAGCTTGTCTGCTTTATCTAAACACTTTGCAGAAGTCTCTTTACCTGTTTGCTTACTGGAGACATTATCATAATCCTGGTCAATTGGAAATGGGGAGCAAAGACGGCTCAGCAGACAAGTGAGTGCCGTCAGCTTAGCAGCTAATGGAGATCACTTTCCCAGACAGGTAAAGAAGCTGATGAGGTGCTTCTGGTGCCACTGTATTCGTAGGTATTCTCTCTGTAGTGCCAATTGCCAGGGCACAAAAACGGGTGGTGGGAAGGTGAGGTCAGCTGAGAAGGTGCCTCCAGGAATGCCACGTGCTCTGTGCCAGCTGATGGTTGGGGCTTTTCTGCTGTTGGTGGTTCTGACACATTCTCAGGTGGTGCAGGAGGGCTGGTTTTCTGAAGGAGGGTGGTTTGTTTGGTGGTCTGTAGCTGCAGGGGATAGTCTGGACTCCTGTGGATAGGAGCATGATGCTGCACAAAGCCAAAGAGACTTGGTCCTAAATTAGATATTGAGTGGCAGTGACTGAAGAATGGGCTGGAGGGATGGGAAGGTGGAGGCTTTGCCTCCTTGCTCTTGGCATGGGTTTGTTACAGAGGTCTCCAAGTTGCTGCTGCCTGCTTGTTCCAAGGGATTCTGAGGGCAGTACCAGTCACCAGCACCACAGACAAGGGAGGGTGATGCTGTCCTTGCCCTCCCTCTTGTGAGAGTATCCACCTGGGGCATCCCTGGGTGCTTGTACAGTAGCTCTGAGATGTAAATGTGAGCTGTAAATGCAGAATGAATCACAACCCAGTTCTCAGGTGTCCTGGGTTGGCCCCAGGTCTCAGGAAGCACATCCTATATGTGCCAGCCAAAGCTGGGCAGCAACAGTCAAACTAAGCTCCAGCACGAGCATCTCATCCCTGTCACTTCAAACCCACGTCCTTGTGCTTCACCCCTAATGAGGGGACCCGAGAGTACCTCGCAGGGCTGTAGTCTGGATATTTATATGAGCGCAGACATGCAAGTTGTCTGTTTTACATATTGCTGCCCTGATTTTTCAGTGCACGCAATGAATAATTTACAGAAGCCGTGTGTAAGTATCTCTTTATTATTCATTATAATGAAGTGAGACAGCAGTAATAGTCCACTAGACTGGAATCCCCCAGGGCCGAACTTAACTCGGCTGTGCTTAGCACTCCCCCAGTTAATTTGAAGGAAGAGAGGGCTCGGCTTCCCGACAAGGACAGTGCCGTCTGCTGGCACCAGGCTGCCTTGGTCCAGCAGAGCCAAACTGGTGCTGGGGCATGTCTGACACCAGGCAGGCTCCCCTCGTGTCGGCGGTGCTGTGGAAGGCATGGAGGGCCATCCGTCTTTCCCAGCATCCCTACGTGATGTGGCTGGCAGAGACGTACAGCTCCTGCAAGGGGAAAATTACTTGTTTGCAGCAGAATATATGGCTCATTCCTCTGAACCAAGCACCCGGGGGGACCCTCAAACATGCCAAGTATCGCCCCTTCCCTGCGCCCGATTAATAATCTTGATCGAGGTGACGCTGTGCAATCTCAGCAAGGGAGGCATATAACACCCCTGGAGCCTGGGCAGGAGAGGCACTGCAGTGGGGACGAGGACGGGAGCAGCCTCCCAGCCCCTCTCTGAATTTACAGGCATGTGGAGAGGGACTTGCACGAGTTTCTTGATTGACTCTAGGTACCTTTTCCTATGATCTTGGCTACACAAAGCTGCAGCAGGTCTGCCACTGCTGGCACTAGCTCACGTGTAGCTTGATTTTCCGTTTTTTTTTTTTTTCACACCAAGAGAAAGCTTCCCTAGCCTGGTCTTCAGGTGGCCAAGGTGAAGGTCCCAAGAGATGCTGGGCTCTTAATTTAATCAAATGCTCTGAGTTTTTGCTGCAGATACCATAGCAGCAGAGATGGCCAGAAGTAAATGGAGAAGAATCTATCAAAGAACACGAAAAAGCCATGTTTTCCAGGAACATTTTAATTCCCTTCCCCCCCATCCCATTCTTTGCCAAGTGTAACTCAGCGCCGTGGACTGGAGCTGCTGAGCTCCTGCATGTCTCAGAGCGGGGAGGGTGGGAGCCAGGCAGGAAATAAATAATGGAAACGACCGCGTTGTGTTTTCAAGGCACTTGTAGGATTTACAGCTGCTTATCCAAATGTTCCCTTCCCTTCCCTGTGTGCTGGCTTGGCTGTCTCCGGCTGTTTCTCTTCTTCCCCTATCCGTGTGCATGTGCTGTGGCCCCTGTCCCCAGCAGTCAGGTGTTTATCACCCCAGGGATGGCTCGAGGGCCATGCCGACAAGCTGAACTGTCAGCACATTTTACAGCTTCATCTGGAATTCTCAGTGCACAGCAAAGGCAAGGGGGGCTGTGGAGGTGGGACAGAAGGGGGATAGAGATGGTTTTCCTGGCTTGCAGAGGTCAAACAATGGGAATTTTTTCTGTGGTTCCCTAGTTGTGTGTAAAAGAAAAAGGGAGGTTTTATTTCTGACAAACCCACTGTTTATGTGAAATCATGTGAAATCTCACATGGTGGAGGATGTGGAAACGGGGAACACAATCACGGCATGCAGCATCTCCATGCTGGCAGAGCTGGGGAGCCACACTCCCATCCTGCTCCCATCCCTTTTAGGGACCCGGGATGCTCTGTGTGAGTCCCATCGCAGGTGTGTGACCCTCTGTGTGTCCTCTCCAGGTGTACTGTGGATGACCGGGTCACGCGGGTAGCGTGGCTGAACCGCAGCACCATCCTGTATGCCGGCAATGACAAGTGGTCTATAGACAACCGCGTGGTCATCCTGTCCAACACCAAGACCCAGTACAGCATCAAGATACACAACGTGGACATATATGATGAGGGGCCCTACACCTGCTCTGTGCAGACAGACAATCACCCCAAGACTTCACGCGTCCACCTCATCGTGCAAGGTAGGTCTGAACATGCCTCATGCTGTTGCTGGATGGTTTGATCTAGAAGGCTGCCTGGTCTTGGGAAGGGTTTGGAGGCCCTCTTGGTAGTGGAGATGGAGCCAGCATTAATTGTTTCAAGAGACTGCATGGCATGGGAACAGTGGTGTGGACAAGCGCCCACCATGCCAGGGAAGACATGAGCATGCATCGTCTCTCCCTTGCTGTGTTGTACAGTTGTCACATGGGGCAGAGGACACTTGAGAACTGGAAATGGGGCTGCTGAGCTCTTCTTATTCCCCCTTTGCCTGTCCCCTGCTGTGAATTTGACAGTCTCCACTGCTTGGAACCCTGTTGCTCCATCAGGGATTTGTTAGTAAGGTGCTCAAACACACATTCAAGAATGCTTCAGGAGAGCCAAAAGCAATGTGCTGCCAGGCACAGAGGAGGAGCAGATCCCAGCTGCGCAGGGCTCCATGGGCTTGGGAGAAAGGTCAAAGTCACTGTGGGGCCACAAAGGGCTCTTGGCACAGGGCTTCATAGGCAAATGTATTAATGTAACAGATGCTGTTGGGCTGCAAAGCAGTGTCCTGAGGCTGTTCTGATGGGGGGCTCAGGTGCAGGCAGATCAGAGGGGCCACTGACACTCTGATGGATGCTGCCTCTGGATTCTTGCGGCTTTGCACCAGCTACTGGCTTTTGTCCGGTCTCTAGATTAATTTTTCAGAGTTAGTGTTAGTTCAGGTTAGATAAAGATAATGAAAGTTTCCTAATCCTCTTAAAGAAGATTTATTTGGCTGAGTAGAAAGCTCTCGGAATACAATAAAGCGTGTATAAAACCAGGACCTAATCTTTCCTTTAATTTCAAACAGCTGATGGGTATTGATTTTGCAATGAGCAAATTTGAAAATTTGCTCAACCTCAACATGTCTCTGAGAAGCCCCCAACAGAGTTATGTATGTATTCCTGTACCCTTCTCATTGGCTAGAGGCAGATGTTGATTGTGGTCACCTGTCCTACAGGTTTTCCTGCCTGGTGGTTGTGGGAGTGTGTTGGGAAGTCCCGAACTGTGTGCACCAGGCTGTGGTGATGAAGGGGAGTGCTCACCTTGGGAGGAGGGGAGCAGAGATCTACTGGAAGCATCCCTCTATTCTCTTGTTCAGAGCTGTTCTTCTCCTTTTTGAGTTGTGTGCGAGCTGTCCATCTGTGAGGTTTAATCTGTTTATCCTGTCTGCTCTCTAACCGTGCTAATCCATCCAGTCAACACCGGTGAAGTATTTGAGTGCTTTGCACCTAATGAAATCAGGTGAACTGGTGGAGATGCTCAGCACCCACTGCCCTCACCCCTTTTTCAGGGGTACTTGCCTGCATCACGCATGGGCAGATGAAGGTGAGAGAGAGTTTGTGTCCAGAGTGATGGTCTGGTGGTAAGGCATTCCTAACTGTGCTGGCGAAAGTTTATTTTCCTGGTGTGAGCAAGTCCTGTTGAATTGTTCCCTCTGGAGCGAAGACTGTGGTTCTCAGCAGTGTCACTTCTGCACTGCTGGAGGGAAGTGTGAGAGGAACTGGGGGTGCAGGCACAGGTCAAGTGGTCCATGCTGAGCAGTGTCTGTACTTCCCTTTCAATATGTTAAGCTCCACGTTGTGCTTAACCATGTTAAGCACAATGTTTGCCCAGCTGAGAAAATCCATCTGTAGGTGCCTTTGATGGTGGTGATGAGAGAAGCAAATCCTCCTGTGCTGTTCCCAGTTCAGCCTGAGGAAGTTTGTGTGGAGATGCCGTAGCAGCCATCCAGTATCTGAAGGAACCTACAAGGAAGGCGAGAGGGACACTTCATCAGGAATTGTAGTGAAAAGGAATAATGGGCTCAAACCAAAAGAGGAAATTTAGGTTTGATGTAAAGAAGAAATTCCTTCCTGTGAGGCTGGTGAGGCCCTGGCACAGATTTCCCAGAGAAGCTGTGACTGCCCCATCCCTGGAAGTGTCCAAGGTCAGATTGGACAGGGTTTGGAGTAACCTGGTCTAGTGGAAGGTGTCCCTGCACATGGCAGGGGGGTGGAACGAGATGATCTTTAAGGTCACTTCTAACCTAAGCCATTCTATCATACAGCTCCACTGCAGTTCCTTGGTGGCTAAATTGTGCTTTCTCTGCGGGTGAACAAGACACCGTCCTTTGCTCAGCACCGAGAGGAAAGGACTGATTTTCCAAAAATGGATTTGGTCCTGGCTGTTACTGCAGGCAGAGCACACACTTCACAGGAGTGGGAGCAAAGCCCTGTTTCTGGCCTCAAATTTGAGGTTTAGGTCTGTCCTCTGTTTGTTGCCCTCACTGTGCCAGCAGGATGGCAAACAAGCAGTAATAAACAGTTAGCAACTACATTCAGGTCAATTAATTTCTATTTGTATTTTGCAAAACTATAAGTTGGCCAGAGAGAGTATTGATTCTTTGTGCCCACGTTGAATTGGGTTTTAATTGTGCTACTGAGGGGCCCGGCCTTCCCTCCCAGCAACCCAGCGATAAATCTGCCAGGGAATTGCCGTCAACAATAAATGTGTCTCTTAGTAGCACTATTAATATGTCTCTTGCATTGGTTCATTGCAACAGCCGTTAACAGGCTTTATAAGAGCGTACGTGGCAGGAAGCCAGAGCGTTTTTTTTGTCTCCCTTTTCCTCTTTTTGTCAGGAGCTGCCTCGTGATGAAGGGATGGATGCTTTCAGAGACGTACGTGGTGCTTATGGCACACTGGTGTGTTTGGGGAGAGTTTGGGATGCAGAGAGAACAGGTATTTAAGCTCATATAAGTAGAAGATGAGCCACCCTGTCCCCCTCTTGTCATAAAGGCTGGAGTGGAGCTGAAGTGGAGTGGACCTTGATGAGCCCTCCTGCCTCTGGGGTGAGCATGTGAAGGCCACCTCTCAAAAAGGGGGAGAGGGAGAGCTCCTGAGAGGCACAGACTTGCAAAGAGGAGCCAGGAGGCCTTGATGGCATTATGCTGCTGCAGGATGGTTTTTGGTGGGAGGAGTGTGGTGTTCCATAGGCAGGACACAGCCCTGCCTTAATGACCTTCATGCTTCAGGGTGTACTTCAGTCCAAAACGTGGAGCTCAGGTTCAGTGTTTTGTGAGCTTGGGATCCCTTCTGGTGGCAATTTTGGTGGTGAACGTTGGTACTGGCCATCCCTACCTAACAGTGGTCATTGGTATTTCTCAGATATCCTCTGTTTCTGGTTCATTTAGAGAACCCTTTCCTGTAATGCCTTAATCCTACTTGCCATACTGAAGCTTTTCGAATGTTGGCATTGTTTCTCTTGTTTCTGGTTGGCACAATTTATTTCCCATCTTGGTGTTTGCTGCTTTCCTTGCCCTGGGAACCAGGACAGGTTTTGAAGGGCCATGGCCTTTGTTTGCAGGGTGTGGTTGTGTGGTGTGTTATCCAAATGCACCTAAGGATGCTGGTCCTGTGCCTCACTTGCTGCCTCTCAAAGCAGCACCAGTGCAGATGTAGCTTCTCCATGAGTGTTTCAAAACCAAAGTGAGTCTTTTATTTTTCCCTTGTGGTAACAACTGTCTCCTTAAGGCTCTCAAAGGGCAACCCCCCCACCAACAAGCCACCCCCACTGAGATATTTTTCTCCGAAGGGAAAAGGTTGGATGGAAAGTTGCAGCCAGACCCCTGTCTCAGCCTTCCTTTCCCCCTGAAGAAGCAGAGGATAGGCAAGAAACTGCAAATGGCCAAATGAAGGTGATGCAGGAGCAGTGTGGCAGTGAATTCAAAGACAAAGCAGCCTAGAGAAAATCTGGAAGGAATAGCGAAGCTTGAAGAATGAAGCAACTGGGGGGGGGAGGAATCCAAAAAACAAAGGTTGTGAAGAAAAGCCCAGAGACCTAGAACAAAGGAAAGAGAAAAGGAAATGTGCACACACAGAAAAGCACTGGAGCATCAAAAGGGCAGGAGGCAACAAAGGGGAGAAAAGAAAGAGTAATGAAGGAGTGAGGACAGGGAGAGGGGAAAGGTCTGGAAGGAGAAGAGTCAGAATGGCAGGCAGAAACAACACACACCGCCCAGGTGGGAACAGCCCTGTCCCTTAAGTGCCTGCTATGACGTGCTAACCCAAAACCCAGATGGGAGAATGGGAAAGGGACAGGGTGGGGTTCATCCCTGGGCTCCCAGTCTAAAGCTGCCTGAACCTGGTAAAAAGGAGCCTTCGGGATGTACCACAGGGACCAGCAGCAACAGATGATTAATTACTGCAAAAAAACAAAACTGGGGAAGAGGAGGGGGAACTGGTGAAGTTGTTACCCCATTATATTTCCGAGCAGAAAGAACGTTTTAGCTCGCGCACAAATAGCTCCCTGGGAAGCACTCTTACTTCCTAATTGTTCATAAATTTACTGACAGGTGGTTACACAGTAGGTATAACACTGTGAGTTTCAGTTTTATTGCTTTTCCTGTCTCAACATGAAAACTTGGAGAAAAAGGATGCACTGTGAGCAGTCGGGCGACTCCACCTGGCAAAGGGTGCTTGGTGCCTGTATTTCATTTTTTGTTATGTTCCTTCCTGTAAAAGGATCCCACAGAGAGTGTTTTACTCGAGGAAGGCTGTGAAAAGTGGGTGTTGAAGACGTCAAGCAAAGGGAAAAGGAAGATATTACTGAAATGGAGTGCCTGTAGAAAAAGTGAGGCCATGACATACAGCTCGCTTAGCAGGGAAATTTGAACAACAAAAATCATTTTGTTCACCAATCTGTAGCTTTTAGAAGTGCTTAATCCATTATCTCGATAAAATCAGGTCAGATGAACCTCTCAGACTGGGCTGTCACCAGAACAGTTCGATCAGAGGTGATCATCATCACTGCCAAGAAGCAACATGTTGTTAAAACTCTCGATGTCACCTCCTTGCCCAAATCACTTCCCCTGTGGGAACATTGAGGTGCATTTGCACAGGTTTATTCTGCGTGTCCTTGCAGGTATCTCCTGCACCCCAAAAACAATAAGCTGGAGAGAGGGAAAGCATCAATTTCTGTCTGCCAGCCAGGAGCTGGCTCTCAGGTGCCTCATTTAAGGGCCTCAGCCCCAAACAGGTGCTGTTCTGGGGAAGGTCTCGTATTGCTGGTGCCTTCAGCAGACACACAGGGACTGGAGGAGGCCCCTGTGCCACCCTACTGTGCTTCTCATCAGTGAAGGAGATGGAAAGCACAGGCAAAATGTGAGCTTTCAGCATTTTTGCCTCCTTTGTGCTGACTTTCCGTACGCTAATGAGACCTTGCACAGTGACACCTCTGACAGCCCCATCCTGCCTGTGCCAGGGAGGCTTGTGCAGAGCTGGAGGTGCCTGGGGCTATAGGCAGCTGGAGTGCTGGGAAGGGAGGCAGTGTCATCTCCTGCAGGCATCCAACCCCTGCTAGGGTGACAGTCCCTCTCCCTGCTGATGACAGCATCACCTGTCACAGGGCACAGCTGGACACTGCAGCTGGAGAGGTGAGGGAGCTGCATGAACACTGCATCTCTCCAAAATAGGAGGTGTGTGAGAGGGGATGGAAAGTGAGGTGCCAGGGCAGAAGCACAGTGTGCTGTAGGTGTGACAGTGTCCATGGAGGCTTCAGAGCTCTGAAGATGAGATGACCCTCTCTGCTGTCCCTATGAGGACCTGTCCCCCAAGTAGAGGTGGACAAGTGGCTGTTCCCTGGTGGTTTGAGGAGCCCATAGTTATCCGTCTGTCATCTCCCCTTAGCAGCAGTGTAGGAAGAGATCTCTTTTAATGGATTAGGAGCTAATGATGTGGAGGAGGGACATCAGTTGCATGTGTCAGCCACTGTGCTCATGCAGGCTCTTTGCTTGGAGGCATGCAGCAGTAATGATCTGGCAGCTAAAAATAATCCAGGGCCACGGCGGCGAGTGGCTCCGGTAGGGATCAGCGCTCCGGAGCGGCCGGGAGATGAGTCAGCCTGCACACGGTCGTGTGCGTCAGCGTCATGTGCAGTCACTGATCACGCAGCAATTCCCGAGGTGCTGTTTTTTCCCGCACGGTTTAGCAGGGAAGAAGCGTCCCTGCTGGCAGTGACCATCCCTTCTCACACTTGGGTGTCTGGTAGTGGCTCCCCACGTCTGAGCTTTCCCGTTGCTTTTGCCCCTAGATGGGACAACAAGTGCAAAGCCATCATGGGTACCTGGAGCAGATGGCCGGATGGAACGTATTGGGTGGAGTCCCACAGAAATCCCAAATATTTCATGGAGCGTGACAGGACATGGCAGTGATCACACATCACACAAAGTGTGATCCCATGGCCCACCCCACAGGGCCCAGTCTGGGAGGTGAGGGGAGGGATGGCACCTCACAGTCCCCCCGGATAGTGGCAGACACTGGCACGCACCCCATGGAGAGGGTGGATCAGTGCATCAGGCGGTGCAGGTCTCAAGTGGCAAAGGAGGGAGATAAATCACAGGCTTATTGTTATTGAATTTAGTGGCATCGCTTTCACATTCAATTTCTTTCGCCGGCTTTGTGAACAAACAAGAAATTACAGTGCAAATGTATTTTTTAGTTTACCAAACCTTATGCATTAACTTCCCTGTGATTAATATTACGCAGGACTGACGAAATCCTCTGAGCGCTGCTCGTCGCTCCGGTGAGACCGTGCTGCTCGTTTCTTCCTCAGGATTTATTCTTTATGCCATTTGCTGGTAGTTGTAGACTTCTGGAAGGAAGTCTATGGATAAAAGGGGTAGAGATGGTCTTCTGCCCTTTTTTTCTCACTGCACCTGTGTAGGGCAGGCAGAGGGAGGGAAGTGTGAAGATCCAAAGGCAATTCAGGGAAAGGATGCCATCAGCAGGTAAAGGACTAGGAGCACCATCATGCTGGAGGACTGCTAGGCATCATCAGGGCTGACCTGGGAGGGGACCAAGAGGGTTCTATGGGGCATGGGAGAGCCTTTGGACTCTACACCCACCACTGATCCCAAGTTGTCACCACCTTGACACAAGGCAGCTTTAGTTGGATGAGCTTGTCAGTGCAGCCACACCTTCACCGTCTCCATCTCATGGTATTGACAGGGTGTCCCTGCAGTTTGGTTTTGTCCACACAGTCATGTTTGACATCAAACTCACCCTGCCTGCATCCCTAAGTGGCCCCAGTTTCTACCTGCTCCTCCCATAGGATTAAATCCTCCCATGGCAAACCACTGTGTCCTTGAAACACCATCCTTGACAGCCCAGTCAGTGGGATCTATAAAAATGTAATCAAGGTCCTTCGATGTCCTTCTCTGAGTCCTGTAACCTCATAGGCAACGATCGCAGTCACGGCTATCGAGCTGCCCAGTGGGGTCCCCGTGCTGTCTAAAGGTGTCCCTCCACTGCATGTCCCTTCCAGCTCACAGGGGCATTCCTGATTGGATTAGGGCAGGCAGTGGAAGCATGGCTGTGCTTCCCTGGTGTCAGGATGCTCAGGAAATGCATTCCCCACTGAGACCTGCTGGCATCTCTGTGTCAGCATCCTTGGCTAAGGGAAGGGCTTTCAGGCTGATGTGTGTGGGTTTGTGTGGCTTGGGGTTTTCTGAATGGGAGCACTGGGACTGTAGTGGTTATGGGTAGTGGTATTTTTTTCCACAGTAATGAAAGTATTTCTGTGCCCAGGAGGGGGACAGGCTGACATCTGTGCCCAGAGCACCAGTTTCTGCATCTCATTTTGTATTTGTGGTTTGGGACTTGGGGGACAGGAAAGAGATCTCAGCCTTGAACTAGAGGTGGCTGGGAGGGCAAGGATAGAACAATAACCGTGATTTTGCTGATGCTGTACATCACACAGCATCGCTCTAGTCCAGCATCTGCAGGCAAAAGCACAGAAGGAAAAGACAGGCTGCCATCTGGAGCAGGGGTGGCATCCCAAGGTCTCAGCATCCACTAACGATGGTGATGTCACCTCAGACCAAAAGTTGCTCATGAGGGGGGCTGGTTTGCAGGCTCAGGAGCAGATGAAAAATGCCCAGTTGTGGGAACCTTGTCCTGGATATTCTTGTAGTTTTCAGATGTTCCTGGTACCAGTTTGAAGTGCTGTTTCTGGAAGGAAGAGGTGCAAGGATGCTGGTAATATGGATTAGTGTCATCTTGTCTGAGTGAGGAAGGGCCATTTGCAGCCTTCCTGGAGCTCATTGTGGCTGCACTGTCGGAGTTGGCTGGTTCTGCTCCGAGCGTTAACTACGTTTTCCAGCAGTTGCCGGCACACACTTTTCATTTTTGGATTGCTGTTTTCCCCTGAAGGACTCAGACAATCTCCCTCTGCTATAACAGACTGTACTTCTATATTAATGTGTCAAGTTTCTGGGAAATTTACTGCTTTGCAGAACCCATAGGGCGCTGCAGAGCCCGCGCCGCATCTTTGCCATGGCTCATCCTGCAGTGCTGCCTCTCCTGCACCAGGAGAGAGGAGAACCTACTTGGGAGCGTGGGGAAAGCTTCCCTGGGGGTGCGAGGACAGCCAGACAGCCCCACTTTCCCTTGCAGGCAGTGCTGCTGTTGGCCATGGTGGTTTTCAGGTGTTTATCCTTGATTCCCAGTGCTGCGGGAGAGCCCTGGGTGCAAGTGTTGGGCATCTGATGCCACTTGACCTGGGCTCTCAGCATGTTGTGCTCTTGGGGAGGGGGCAAAGGACATCCTTTCTGGTATAGTAGGTATGGGGTTTTATTTGGGGAGGGTTGTTAAATATGGCTTCATTTACTCCCTGGGGTGCAGGCCCTTTAGGGGTTGTGTCCGAGAGCCCAGAGCGTCAGGAAGCAGCATCAGCAAGCGAGCTTTAATTGCTTTTTGCCATGGCCAGGGATATTTATGGGTACAGAGATTGCCAAGTTATTTATTAGATGGAGTATCTGGGGATAGAGTAATATAAATCACCCCAGCCGGTATTGAAGGAGCAGACGCTCAGTAATTTAAACAGCTTTAATAAATATGCTAAAATATGGGCCTTGTCGCAGGCCATAATGAGAGCTGGTTATCGGGGTCTTGGACATGGAGTGAGGGGGCTGGCACAGTGAGTGGACCCCTCCACACTTCAGATCCATGCTTGGCTCCAGTCCAAGCTACTGGTTTGGAGATGTGGCATTGCTGACTGGACAGGGCAATGGAGTGGACACCAGCATCACACGATGCGACAGGACTCGTGGCTGGGATCTCCCAGCTGCACCTGGCAAGCTGGTGTGTTGATGGTGTCTTCGGTGGCCTTTATTTCTTGCAGTGCCCCCCCAGATTGTCAACATCTCGTCGGACATCACCGTGAACGAGGGCAGCAGCGTGACCCTCATGTGCCTGGCCTTTGGGAGACCGGAGCCCACCGTCACATGGCGGCACCTCTCTGGGAAAGGTGAGCCCTTGCTTGGTGGATGAACTTCCTGGGTCTGAGGAAGGGCCATCCTGGTCTGTATGGGATGCATGGTTGTCCCCATAGAGGCGGTCAGGGTGGCATTAAGGTGACTCACAGTCAGAGGTGCTGACAGTTTGGTATGGCATGGGATGGGGCTGAGGGTACTTGTCAAATGCTTTCTGGGTGAAGGGGATGCCAGATGCCCAGGCAGAGGGCGTCAGGGCAGCGGTACAGGGAAGTTCCTAGTGTTGGTGTCCATGAGTGATGGTGCCACACGTTCAGTGCATCCCCCAGGGCAGACCTTTGTGAGTGAGGACGAGTACCTGGAGATCACAGGCATCACACGGGAGCAGTCCGGGGAGTACGAATGCAGCGCTGTCAATGATGTGGCTGTCCCGGACGTGCGGAAAGTCAAAGTTACCGTCAACTGTGAGTGCAGGGCAGGGCACAGGGGAATGGTGGGGGGTGGGTGCACGTGGGCCAGTGTGACACAGCACGATGTCTCCACAGACCCGCCGTACATCTCCAATGCCAAGAACACGGGTGCCTCGGTGGGCCAGAAGGGCATCCTGCAGTGCGAGGCTTCGGCCGTCCCCGTGGCAGAATTTCAGTGGTTCAAGGAGGACACCAGGTGAGGGGCTGCAGAGGTAGTGGAGGATGGGGGGGACAGACACTGCCTTGGGGTGACAAGGTGAGGAGGTAGAGGGGGATGACAGACCTTGAGAGCACCATGTGGGAAAAGGCTGGGATCGACTTGTTTTGATGGGTGCTCAACTAAGGTCTGAGGAAATCCCAGAGTTGTTTTTCCCAGGGATGGTGGCTGTGGTACACGTGGGTCAGTCTGGGCTGTGGGATGGAGAGCGGGATAGAGAGTTTGTCTTCAAGACTGGGATGCGCAAATCCAGTGGGGGGAACACGTGGGTGTATAGTGATGTTGGCTGGTGGGAAGCAAAGGGGTGCTCAGGGAGGGGCAAGATCCATCCTGGAGCCCCAGCCCTGTTCTCCCAGCACCGCTATCCGCATTTCCCTTCAGGTTAGCGAACGGGCTGGAGGGTGTGCGGATTGAGAGCAAGGGCCGCCTGTCCACGCTGACCTTCTTCAATGTCTCGGAGAAGGACTATGGCAACTACACGTGTGTGGCCATGAACAAGCTGGGAAACACCAATGCCAGCATCATCCTCTATGGTAGGTGCCGGTTTTTGCAGTAAGGTGAGATGACAAGGGGAATAAGAGGAGAGTGAAGGAGGAGGCATTTGGAGAGGAGGAGGAGGATGAAGAGGAGGAGAGGAGGAGGAGGATGAAGAGGAGTTTGAAGAGCACGATGGAGATGAGGAGGATGAAGAGGAGGAGGCTGGCAGACAGCCAGTGGTGGAGCAGCAGAGCAGAGCCGGCTGTATTTGGTGTTCCTGGTCCTTTGAGGTGCCAAACAGAACAAACCACGAGCAGTGAGGTCCTGGCAGAGGATGCTCAGAGGATGAGATCTGTACACTGGGTGCACAGCACAGTTGGCCAGCAGTCGGCTGAGCCCTGGTGTTGCTGGAGCACAGGGGTGAGGAGGGAGCCTGGGACAGGTGAGAACGCGCTCCGGGTGCATGGTGTGGGGGCTTCCCCTTGTTTGCTGCTGGCAGGACTGCCAGCAGTGATCACATTGTACTGGGAATAGCAGGATGGGTGACATCAGCCTGGGTGTTTCAGGTGACCAGCGCAGGGAGGTGTTTGAGGAATGGTGTCATCAAGGACAGCTGTCATTGAGGAAGGTGGTGTGTACCTGTGGCATGTCCCTTTGGAATTGTGACAAGTTTAGAGGGCTGTCACAATCCAAGGGTGGACAGCAGGAGCCTGCCTCCCCCGAGCAGGCCCCAGCAGGAGGGAGAGAGGATGGAAGTCAGGTAGCAGGTTCAAGAAGACTTTGAGAGGGAGAAGAGTTTCCGCACTAGCTTAGACTTTGGCAGCATTGGGGTCGACAGTGGGAGCAAAGCTTTGCACTGTGGTGGGGTCCTGGATGGTGTGTGGTGATTTGGGGTGGTGGGAAGGGCACACCTTTGGCTTTAGTTGTGGGGCTGGCTGGCCCATCCAGGTGTTTTCTGCTCCACTCTGATCTGTTGTGTTCTGTAGGGTTGTGCTTGGGTCTGCTGAGTGCCAGTCTGTGCTGTTTGGGTAGGGGCTGGTCCAGGCCTTTCTATTCAAACCAGTTCTCCTCCGCCTGATTTCTTCTCTTTGGGTCAAAGCTCTGGGTTCTGTTCCCTCTCCACTGTTCTGGCCTATTCTCTTGTGTTTTACCTTTTTGGTGAAGAAATTTTTTCCCAATATCCAGTATAATGCAGTACAGTATAATAGACTATGTATAATGTAATAAAATTAAAATAAAATGTAGTATAGATTAATACTAATAATATATCAACAATACAAATATATTACATAGATATGAAAACAAGTATTAGTCATATATTTAATAATAGTGTCTCGTGGACATATTATATATAAGCATAATGCTCTTTGGTATATATAATATATTATACTCAGTATATAAATTATAGAATGTCTAGTATACATTATTAGTTTTTATGTAGTACAGCATATAATTTACAAGGTATATGAGGTATTTTATATATGTAAGGTTTAGGGATTTAGGAGTTACAGTGGCAGTGCTGAAGTGTTGATTGGATTTGATGCTCTTAAAGGTCTCTTCCAACCTTGATGATTCTATGAGTCTGTATAGTAAATATTGTATTTATGATATTTAGTACATAAATAAGTACGTTAAGTTTTCAATCCAGTTTTGCCAACATCCATTTTTTTCTGTTTCCCTGTCCTGCTGGCACTCTTACACTTGATCTTTCTCTGATGTGAGACACAGTATCATCACCTAAGTCTCTTTTTCCATGGCTTGAAACCAGACTAAAGAAAAAGTTGCAGTGCAGCTAACTCCCTCTACTCACAAGAGGACTGGATTAGGGATTTTTGGTTTTGTTCTAAGTGATCTCATGGTCATCTTTTATTTGACAGCATGTGTTTTCAGGCATTTTTCCTTCTCTCAGTAGTTAGTGTTGCTCCTTACACAGTCCTCCTGTGACAACACAGCAATCCTCTCACAACGGTTATTAATTGATGCCAACATGCAGATAAAACAAAATTTCACCTTGTTTCAATGAATTAATCACCCAAACACATCCAGCAGGCTGAAGTGAAGTACATTAGAGGTGATTCCATAGATGGCAAAACAGGGACATTAAAAATCATCCATAAAAAGAGAGAGGTAGGAGCCCAATCCTGTGGCCGAGTTCAACAAACTCTCCCTGCCTTGTAATGACTCCTGTCAATAATGGTCTGTTCATTAGAGGAATACTAATATTCCTCTAATCTTTGTTTTATATCAGGAAGATTAGGAAAATATTTACTAGTGAGACAGCAAGAAAAAGCCTTAGGAAGGAAAAGTAAAAATTTAAAATGTTCCATTTGTTTTCATGTGGTATTTACCTGCACCAACACTGAAGCTTAAATTTGTCTTTGAAAGGATATTGGCACATCCTTTGGATATTGCTGTGTGAACACTTAGGATACCTAAAGCTATTTTATTTTCATAACTTTTAATGGAGAAAAAAGCAAACATTCACATTCTATTTCCCCCCCCATCTTTCAAGTGCATATTGAGTGAAACACTCTGGAGCAGAGAGGAGCAGGCCATGGAGTGAGCTCAAAAAGGAATTTAAGCAGGTGGGATTCCATTCCTCCTCAAGGATTGCGCTTTTTTCCATTTTGCGAACATGTTGTGAAATTCAACAGCTTGTCAGTCAAAACTGCAGCTTCTTGGAAACACAAGGGAGAGTGGAAAAGATGGGGTCTGTGGAGAGCTTCTATTTGTGTATGTGTGTGGTGTTTCTTGGACAGTCTCTACCAGCATTTGCCAAGGGGAGGGGAGCAGAATGGTTGGAAATCTGCTAATTCTTTTATTTAAAAATGTCATGTCTGAGCTTACTTTTTCATGAGCACATTGCATTTTGTACTTGCTATTTATATATGGAGATAGGGGGAAACATCACCCAGACCTGGATCTTTACATCTCTTTCAAGTTCCGTGTGTCTCTTAGTCACCCAACTGGGAGCTCTGGGACCTTTTATTTGAAAATGGGACCCTTCCATTGAAGAGTTATTGGAATAAAGAGATATGTAGATGTTTTATAAAAGATGCCATCTGCATTTTTCCAATGTTCAGGGTCTCATTTCTAGTATGTAATCTCAGTGATTGATGATTGGGTGAGTTAACTGAATATAAGCTAAAATACCAAGTGTTAGATGTGATTTAAACCAATTATTCTATGGAGAGATAAAATCTTTTCATGCTTTATTGTGCACTCTCTTAAGAATCAGCAGCTTCAGACTAAATACATAAAAGCAAGGGAAAGCAATTATGTCTTTAAGAATAAGAGCTCTGATTCAATATTTAAAGACTGCTTGACTTAAAACACTTAAAACAAGTCGTAGAATCACAGAATGATTTGGGCTGGAAGGGACCTTAAAGTTCATCCAGTTCCACCCCCTGCTGTGGGAGGGGGCGCCTTCCCGTGTCCCAGCTTGTTCCAAACCCCATCCAACCTGGCCTTGGACACTTCCAGGGATCCGGGGTCAGCCACAGCTTCTCTGGGCACCTGTGCCAGAGCCTCACTACAAATATTTGAATCTTGCAAAAAGACAATCAATGCAAAACATATGCAAAAAAAAAAAAAAAAGAGTAAGAAATAGCATCTTTGCCTTGTTTACCTATTGCTGTGGAGTGTTTGTGATTGCAGTGATTTTCTGTGTTTATTTGTGCACACAAACCAGTAATCTGACAAACCTAGGTGATATTGGGAGTGGAAATTAGTAAGGAGAGAAGGAGACAGTGCTGTATTCAGAGAGTATAAATCTGAGCCACGTCTTTTGTACAGAAGAAAAAGTAATTACCCCACATCTATTTTTGTGTATTACAGGAACTTTGAAGGGCAGGTGAATCTGTCCAAATGCTCTTTTGTATCTGCCACCAGCACTGCTTTTTGGGTCAAGAGAGCAGTTCACACCTCATTTCATCATTCTTCAAGTTGCCACCTGCCATTATTAACACACCACAAAAAGTCTGAGATATGTAAGCTTCAAAGTTGTTGCCAAAGAGTCTGGGGAACTGCAATCCTCAGCTTTATTTTGCTTCAGGAACTGGTGGTCACACACTGCTGTGCCATGGTGTCACAGCCAACCCACCTGGAAGCAGAAGAGAGGACAGAGCACTGTTGGGTGGGGAATTACAAAGGCTTCCTTCTCTCTGGTCAACAATAAAATTATTTTTTCCTGTTAATTGAGTGGATTATGCTGTGTGGATGTCCTGGGTGGGATCGGGGCAGATGTCCATCATGTGGCTGGTGCTGGGGGCTGGCTGTGCTGGTACTTGGGGCCTCGTGACTCTGGGCTGAGCCATCCCTACCATCAGCATCTTCTGCAGCAAACACCCCTCAGGAAATGGCAGCTCTGCTCTGGAGCCAGGCTGCGAGAGCTGGGACTGTTCATCTGGAGGAGAGAAGGCTCTGGGGAGACTAGAGTCCCTTCTAGTGCCTAAAGGGGCTCCAAGAGAGCTGGAAAGGGCTAACTCTTGGGGTTAATTAGGGTTATTTGGTCAACTAATTAGCATTTGGGTTAATCTGGGACAAACTCACTTGCTCTAGAGTACTTTATGGTTCCTTTGGGTCATTGGGTTACTTCAGCTTGATTAATTGACGTTTGGGATTACTGTAGATCATTTGGGTTTACTGTAGATCATTTGGATTACTAGAGGTCAAACTTCTTCTGGGTAGGCACTTTAAGGTTATTTGAGGTCAACCAGTTAATATTTGGGGTTACTCTATGTCATTGGGGTTACTAGCGGTCAACCAAGTTATATTTGGGGTTACTCTATGTCATTGGGGTTACTAGAGGTCAAACTTGGTCTGTGCAGAGCACTTTGAGGTTACCTGAGGTCATTATTTGAGGTCAACCAGTTCGTATTTGGGGTTACTTGAGGTCATTGTGGGGTTACTTGAGGTCAACCAGTTAATATTTGGGGTTACTATAGGTCATTTGGGTTACTTGAGGTCAACTAATTAACATGGGACTATTTGAGGTCATGTTCCAGCTCTGGGGACCATGCTGGGCTTCACTGGGTTTAACCGTTTCTCTTGTTTGATTATTTGAGGTCACCAACTCCAGCAGTGACACCAGAGCTTGAACCTGAGTTTGTGTCCCTGTCATGACTCCTTCTGTTCCATTTCACAGCAAGAAACCCCTGTGTGCTATTGCTGTGTCCTGCCTGCCTGCCATGGTGCCAGTGTTGTATCAGTCTCACCCTCACCCCAGCTTGCCTGGTGACTTTGAGTTCCCTTGCAAGTCACCATAAGTTGCTTGTGACAGGCTCCCTGACCCTTCCCTCTGTCCCCTGGTCCCAGCTGTGCCTCCAAATTCCATCCTGCCCCTGTCCTGTGAGCACCTGCACCTCTTGACCTGTCTGCACATGAGCTCCTCCTGTATTCAGTGTTGTTGGGAGAAGATGTAGATCCCAAGGATCTGGAGCAGAGGGAAGCTCTCCAGCTCCATCTCTTCTGGCTGGATTTCTGTGTCCTTCTGTCCATACTGACTTTGCTTTCTTCAGCTGAGATCTGGCGAGATGTTTCAAAGACACAAACACAGCTTGAAACCTTAAACCAAGCTTTATTAGACAATAACATGACACGTCACCCAGGATTAGGGTTTAATCATCATCAACACACAGGTAAATAATGAGTCTTTAGTAAACGGCCTAAATTAGCCATGGGTGTCAAATGGGAGCACTTTTATGGAGAGGCAGAGGTTGTGCCACTGCACTGTGGTTTGGGCAGCTTTGGAGGTGAGGGGGAAGAGCTTCCTTCATGTCTTGGTGAATGAAGCCAGAGCTGGAGTGGGATATCTTCTTTTACCTCAGTACTTATCAGTGTTCTCTTCTCCTCCATCTTCCTGTGTAGGGATGAGGGACAACTCCCTCTTCTTCACTGAGTTGTTTTGTTTTGTAGGGTTTTTCCCAGCACATTCCCCGTTATCCTGTGAGGTCACTTTGCCTTCACCTATTATCTTCTCTACATACTATACATGTGTTTTCTTCTTCTCTTCCACACTTTTATTTCCACTTGGTCCCTATATTTCACATACAGTTGTTTTCCTGTGTTTGGTACTTACTCTGTTTTTTCTCTTAACTATTTAATGAAATGCTAATTGCTGACTTTGCCATTAGATGCTATAAATAATCAATATATTGTACTATGCTATAAAATGCTTACCTACAGTCACTGCTTACCACACATTACCACACATAATGCTCACACATTACCATTGTGTTCCAGGGTCTGTGTCTGTGGAAAGCTTTAGATCTTGTGTGTCTCCTTTTTGTGTGCAAGAAGCCACCACTTTTTCTGCCTTGCTCTGCGCTGGGTGGCTGTTCAGACACAGGGTTGAACATCCCTGTTGGATCTTCTTAGAATCATCATTTGAGTTGGAAGGGACATTTTAAAGGCCATTTAGTCCAACCCCTTTCAATGGGTAGGGGTGGGCTTGAAGGACCATGCAGTTACCTGAGGGGAAATAACAGGAAAAATCTCATCCTGGGGAGGTTGCCATGACTTACTCTAGATGCCTTTGTTCTCAGACATGAGTCACTGGACAGGCTTCCCCCCACCAAGTCCCCCAGACTTCTTTCAGTTATTTCTGTCCTCAGACTTGAAGAATTGGACAGACTTTCCCCCATTAACTGCTGTTGCAGACCATGAGAAGCAGAGAGGAACTGCTGTCTTTTCCTGAGCCCTCTAGGAAAGAGAGGCTCCAGCAGCACCCTGAGCATGGGCACATTCCCTTCCCGTTTCTCCTGAGTCCTGAAAATGAAAAAACAGCAAGAGACACATTCTAAATGCTTTATTTCCACAAGTTTGTATCTCACCTGGACAAGGGTGAAAGTTCCAACAAATTGCGAGTGAAGTGAAAGGCATGGACAGAAAGAAGGCAGGAAAAGAAAGGAAAAGCTATTTTTTTGGTGCATGTGAAGGGATTCCTTAGCTCTGTAAACATTTGTGCTATTCCCATGGCTCCCACTGGAGTTGAGAGTGCCTCCAAGACAGGCTAAGAAAACCCATTCACCATAGACCCACTGATGCCTTCTGACCTTTGTGTTCAAGATCTTAGGAGAGAAACCAAATCCCAACCCATCTGTACTCAAATCAAGGTCTCAAAAAAATCTAAGGTTGCCTCATGGAAAAGGAAGGAAATAGCCAGGAAAGAAGAAAATAGCCAGAAAAGTGGAGACAAAATAAATCAAGAGGAAGAAACTAAAAGCAAGCAAAAATTAATAGCTGCAATAATAAATAAACTGAGCAGGGGCAGCCAGAGTCCAGGTGCACTCACACATCAATGCCCAGGCACTGGGGTTTGAGCAAAGCACAGCCAAAATATTGGCTGGGATGACAGGGCTAGGGAGCCTCAGTTGAGCCCTCTCCCTGTCCTGGTGGGAGCTGTCCTTTGCCCATAGAGAGTGGCAGTTCAGAGAACACACAGGAGTCACAGGCAGCCTGTGATGAAACGAGCCATCTGCCCTGATTTTGTGATTCTATCTAATTACTATTTTGTTTTGTCCCTGTATCTTTATTCTTGTCTCTTCTGTAGAGTATCTTTACAATCTTTACAAGGCCAAGCTGTCTGATACCAGAATACATTCTTCCACAGAAAAGAATAAATTTAAGAGAAAATATCTTTTACTAGTAATGACCCAGCATTTTTAGTTTTATTTCCTCTCTGTATTAGGTGACTTATCTATCTGGGAACTCTCCAACTCGACCACAATGCAATTGCTTTAGGATAGATTATGAAATTTCTAAAAGTGTCATTAAATCAAAGCCAATAACCAGTGCAGAACTGTGAACTAGAAAATAGTGATAAGAATTAGTCACACATTAAAATCCCCATCTATAGAGATGCTAGAGAAAGGCACCAATTTAGCAGTGTTGGGGCAGATGTAAATGCATAAAAGTTTAAGGCTAATCAGCATTTAGTATTAAAAGCGTAGAAATTCTAACTCTTTTTGTGGTTTTAGAGGATGTGCTGAGCTGCTGCTATTGGTTTGAGGGGTCAAAACCAATAAAGAGGGAGCAGTAACAGGTCTGAGGGAAACCAAGCTAAGAAGCCCTATCCATTCTACCTGCCCCTAACAAATGTGGGCTTCCACCTTTCATATCACAAGGTCTATTCAGCAAGGAAAAGTCTGATTATGTCAAAGCAGTTCTACCCCTCTTGGATGATCATGTGCTCTTACAATCAATTTTGTTTAAGCATGGGCATGACACAGCTTCGTGCTCATCACTCAATCTTCCCATCATTTCCTTCACCTTCTGGCAGTGCTTGGATTTAACATCTCAGACTCTCCTTTGCCTCTTCCTGAATTAAGATAAATGTTCACAAAAAATCAGTAGATAAAAAGACAAGGAATAATACCAATCTGAGGAAATTATTATAACTGGATATGATTTCATAGAATCTCAGAATTATTTGGGTTGGAAGGGGCTACAGGAGAGCTGGGAAAGCACTTTTGATAAGGGCATGAACAAGGGGAAATGGATTTAAACTGAAAGAGAATGAATTTATAATAGATACTGGGAAAAAAAATCTTCACTTTGAGAGTGGTGAGGCCCTGGCACAGGTTGCCCAGAGAAGCTTGGGTTGCTCCATTCCTGGAAGTGTCCAAGGACATGTTGGATGAGGCTTGAAGCAACCTGAGATAATGGAAAGTGTCCCAGCCCATGGCAGTGGATGGAACAATATGGTTTTTAAGATCCCTTCCAACCCAAACCATTCTGGGATTCTATGATGAGCCCATTCCAGGTGACTGCAGGCCTGAGTGCATATTCACAAATGCGTAAGAATCCATGAACTTCACACTTCATCCATGCCCTGAGTTTTGATGCTATGATCTCTGAGCACTCGTTTCTCTTATTTCTTCCCTTTCAGAATGCCAGTACAAGGACTCGGACCTGTGACTTCCCCAAATGCCTCTCCATGGCCATAGGGAGTGTGGACAGACCCACAGCCCTGTGGCAGTGTGTGGTGGTTGCTTCTGCTTCCCACTGCCCAGCTGCCTCATCCCATCCTGACTGGCCCCCTGTGTGCCCTGCAGCCCAAATAACAGCCCTAACACCAAAAAAACCAACAAATCTCCACTCAGAAATCTGTACCCAGATGACCATCCTACTCCCTATCTGACCTGCCTGCCAAGAATCCCCCAGTGACCCCAAAATGCTCCTGCATACCTGAGAATCCACATCGGGACAATGCCATTTCCTGAGCCAACGATCCTTTGCTACCAGTCATGAGTTGTGCTGCTCAGGAGCAGCAAGGTCTCTGGTCCCAGTGGCTCTTGCATGGTTGTTTGCATCAGGACTCTCCAAGGAGGGCAACTTGCAAGCATGGTGGGGCTAGGCTGACACCTGTCCAGGGTGTCCTCCTCCTCCTCCTCCTTCTCCTCCTCAGACAAGGACTGTGCCTCCTCTAAGTGGTCCTCAAGCTCTTTACAAGCCTTCTCACCTCCTCCTCAACACAGACAGTGCTCTCCAAATGATGGGCAAATCCACCACCCCTCCAAGGGGGAACACAACACCCTGCTCAGCTTAGGGGTGGGATGTGAAAGGGAACTTCAGGGACAACAGGGAGGTGGGTTTCCTTCATGGCCTTAATTCTGTCCTTGGTCTTTCTCTTCTCTCCTCCGCACAGGGCCTGGAGCGGTGCACGACGGCGGCAATGCGGCGTCCCGGGTGGCTGCTGGCCTCTGCCTCTGGGCCACCCTCCTTGCTCGCCTCCTCCTCGACTTTTGATAAGGGAGCGGAGGGTCCCGGGAGGCCTCGCCGCACCTCTCCCCAGCCGCAGGCTCGGCCGCCGCGCCGCCCGGGGACTCCTCTCCATCGGACGGGCGATGCACCGGAGGACGGGCGGCGGTGCCGAGCGTCCGAGGATGGCCCCGTCTCCCACGTGCCGGGATCGTTCTCGCCGCCGGTTACGCTGTACAGACCCCACCACGTGCCACCAGACTGCCACCCGCCACCATCGCCCCCGGGATGTGGCCTGGCATGGACGGTGCCCCCTGTGGCTGCCTCATCTCCAGCGCTGGGGGCACAGAGCCTTCAGGGTGGGTGCCGCCCAGAGCCTTCACCGGGATGTTCGTCTTGTCGTCTCAATAAGCCGCCTATGCCCAAAAAGACCCCAAGGTTGAAGCCTCCTGGTTCTGCCTTCAGCCCTCTTGGTCCTGAATGTCAGTTGTCATCGCCAAAGCTCCTCCCTAAGCACCCCGATGTGGCCAGCCCCCCATCACCTCTGCCTCTGCTCCTGACAGGATGCTCTCTGGCCCTTTGGGAGAGGGTCACCCGACAAAACCAGTTGTCTTTCCAGGGTCATGCACTACCCACTACTCTTTGTTCAGCTGACATCGTACCCCTGTGCTTCCCACTAAAACCCCTTCACTTTCCTGAGGACATGAGGTTGCTCTCACAGGAATGTGAGCCCTGGGGACTGCCACCAGCCCTCCTAGAGACCAGAACCTTCTTGCTGCATCAGACAGCCAGGCCCTCACTCCTTGTTCCAGATCCCTGCCCACTCTGCTGCTGCTCCCCTGATGGCAGGGGCTGCCCTATAGCTCTCACCTTGATGCTCTGCCAGCACTTTTTGGGGAGGTTTCTCTGGGCTTGTTTCCCAAGCACTTTCCAACCTGCACATCAAAAGCACAGCATCACCAGCGTGGGGCAGAGGTTCTGAATGACAGATTGAAACACCAGCTGACACTGGCTTTTGCTACGGCTCCGACACTCATGACCGTCTGTATCTCTGCTCCTCTGAGAGGCCTGAGCTGCAATGTCCTCACTCTGCCTTGTCTCATGCCCATCACGTGCCCCTGCCTGAGGAAAGTCTGGTGTGTCTGACCCTGTGGAGGAGGCCTGGGCTCTGTTGATTTGCTGTGCTGGCACAGCAGGGACAAGGATGGCTCCAATGTTCCCTGCTGCAACTTGCCTGAGACACCAAAACGGACACACCCAGAGTCTGCCCTGTCTGCTTCCTCCAGCCACCCTGGGAGCTGCCACCCCTGGTGGCAGTAGCCATGTCATCTGCCCACGTATGGAATTGTGCTCCTGATAGCCTCGTGCACCATGGACCCCCTTGCCTGGTACATTGTGTCAGCCCTTGTCACTCCATGGCCACCCAGGAATGCTTTGGGGCTGCAGTCTGGGCCCCATCCTGCTCCTGAAAAGTCATACGTGGCACCAGACCCTATTGCTGCAACAGGGAGACTCGACTACAGCAAGGCACTGAGCAAGCACACAGAGTGTCCCCTGTCCTGACCCAGCACCTCCCTGTGCCTTGTCCCTTCCTTCTCCCTCCATAAATGAGATGACTTAAGAACAACGGCCACGTACATGCTGTCTTCCCCATGCAAACTCTGCTGCTGCCCAAACCTGCTTTCTGTGGCTGCAAGGAAGCTGGAGTGCCAGCCCTCAGCACACAAGATGGAAAAAAACACCCTGAGCCAGAGGCCATGATGGGCCACCACCCTGTCCTCTGCGCAGCCGTGCCCCTTCTCATCCCTGTTCTCAGTGGGCTGTCCAGGACTTGCTCCAAAATCTCAATGGGTGCTCGTGCCCCCCCATCCTGTTTGCTCAACATGTACCATGGCTGATTGACAAAGAGCAACTGGCCCCAGGCAGGGGCTGCCCAGGTGCTGGCCTGAGGCACTGGCTTACCTGGTGGACGGGGATCTGGCACTGACTGGGTGAGTCCGCGTCCTGCGGTCCCTGTGGTGCTGCTCTGCTTCTCCACTGGCATCCAAAAAAGGTGGCACTGTCAGCGATCTGGGTCCTATCCCGTGGCCCCAGGCACGTTTATCATGTGGGCATGGCACTGTCTTCAGCCAGCACGGCAACACACACATCCTTCCCCACATGCCCACTCCAAAAGTACCGTGGGTGCAGGAGACACCTTGCCCTGATGCCTTTACTGGTCTGCACTGCCCCACAAGAGTCCCCCGCTGTCACCCCGTGCCCTTTCCTTGGTCAGCCCCCAGTTTTTCTGTCCCCACAGCAGAAATGCTGCAGTCACAGGGCCAGAGGCCATGGCAAATCAGAGTGGCAGCGACAAGATGCCACAACGCACACTGAGGCTGGCGGGCCTGGTGCCAGGGCTGCCCCCATCCCATCCTTGTCCCTGGGTCGGGTGGGTTCCCCTGTACCCTGCCAGGACGGCATTCAACTTTCTCGTGCCATGTAACGTGCCATTGTGAGGAACGTGTTGGCTGTCTGAGGCCAGCCCTGCCACGGCTCTGCCGGGTGGCAGACCCATTTGTGACTACTGCTCTCCATGTTTGGATGCCCGGGGGGTGGCTGGGTGCCCAAGGCGGGGGCAGTGTGGCTCTCGGGTCTCTCCTGCTGACGGCCGTGATGGCCGGTCTTGAGTTTCTGTCAATCATTGTATTCCAAGGGTGGCTATACTACCTGAGATTTGTGCATGTTACATTGTAGTTGTAACCTTTTCTAATTCGGCAAGAATAAGAGATGGTTGTGATTGTGCAGTGTATCAATAAAGTTTGACGAACTTTGTACCTTCGGGGCTTTGCTTCACGGGTCCTGCACACCCCAGGGAAGGGACGCGGTGCTGGGCAACTGCTGAGCTGAGCTGGGAGGGCTCCTGAGCGCCTGGAACCTCTGCCACTCCTGGGGTCTCACCCAGCTCTTGGCTCGACCCTCTTTTGATTCAAGCCCCACAGCTGGGGGCCTGCTGCTGTTTGGGCCATCCTTCACTCCATCCATGCATCTCCCCTGGGAATCCACCAGTGGGTCCTGGGTCCTGCCCACCTCTGTCCACTGATGAGCAATGAGCACGCACCTGTTGACGGAGTTCCTGCAGGGTAAGGACTGTCTTTGCTCTCATCACTCACCTACGTTCAGTGGAAGCAGCATGATGGGGGGCCTCTTTTCCACGACTGAGCCATTCCTAGCATCTCCTCCATCATCTTGCAACAACGCTCACTCTGACAACTAAACCTTCCCCCATGAAGGGATGCCTCTGCAGAAAATGCACTCCCAAGGTTTGCTCCTGTCGTGATCTGGCAGTGTGTGACCCAGACCAAATGTCTTCGTCAAAGGACAAAAACCTTGAGGACCAGGAGCAGAAGAGTCGTGACCCTCAGTGTCTCCCTGACATGGCTGTAATCTCACAGCAGGCTGTGCCCTTCACTCCCAGGGGATACCTCATCTTTCCACACCATCAACCAGAAGAAAACATTCAACAAGCTCCTCTAATGTGAAACTTGCTGGCAGGAGACTGGGGACAGTGGGACTGTGACAGAACCATCAGTCTTGCTCACTTTGAGACCTCCCTTCATCTTCCCCAACATGGGAATGAAAAGCCCAGTCCCAAGAGTTTTTCCCTGAGCCCCGCAACAAGCAAACAGCTCTATCCCAGCACTACTATGAGCTGCTGTGACCTTGCACATCAGGGACACCTCTGTTGTTCCCCTCAAGCGACCCCAGCAGAAAGGTAAGTGCTTCCCAAAACCCAACAACCTCCTGAGGGAAGGGATCTGGGAGGGATATGTCACCTTGCCCACTTTCCTCAATGTCACCTGCAGTGAATCAAGCATTGGTGACCTCCATGGGTGACTCTCTGCTTGAAGCCTCTTCCAAAAACCCCAACCCATCACAGAGCCAGGGCTGATTTGATGTAACTACAGGTGCCACAAAGCAGCACCCACCCCTTGCATGCGGTCCCTGGGGATCCCGCCATAGTCCAAGCCTCCCTAACGTTTCCCATCTTCCCATGCCAGTTCTGCTGGATACCCAGTGCTGGACCTGCATCCACTGGACTGAATACCTACAGATGCCCAAACGCTTCTGCTCATGGCACATCCTGATGTCTTGTCTGCATTGTCCCTATCATAGAACAAGGGGAGGTGATGCAGCCCTTCTCTAGCCATGGAATATCCTCCATCTCCCTTTCCTGGCTCAAGAGGGATGTTTCTCCATGGCCCTCAGCAACACCCAACCAGTGCCTAAGGACAAGATCCTCAGCTGCTACATCCAGAGGGAGGGAGGGCATATTTCAGACCATGGCCTCCATCTCTCCCCAGCACCAAGAAATACCCTTACCTATGTCAATAAATTATTACATAAATACATCCATTGAGCCTCCTATCTCTCTTTTAACTTCCTCTTTGCCTGCTACTTCGGCACTGATCTCCTTGATCTCTCGCCTAGAATACTAAAAAAGTTACAATTACAGAGAGGAGGTGAGGGAGAGAGCCCTGTTACTTCCATACCTATCGCTGATCCCTCCCCATTACCCCCAATCATCCAGGCATTGACCCTCTTACCAGGTTTGCTCTGCTGTGGCTGGCTGCTCCAACCTGGCGGTTGCAACACCTGCATAAGGACCAACACCATCACCTATGCCATCCTGACCCTGCTAACTATGTCCAGCTGTCCTGCCCCCACACCCTCAGTACCCTGTCCCTTACTTGGGATGTGCCTCAAAGCTTGAACATGGTTCTTCCCTTACCCCACGTCACTATCACTTGGATGCTGCATGTCACACCTCAAAGCAACACCTTCCCATGCCTCTTCCCCATGCTCATCTCTTGGGTTACATCAAAGGGCCAAGATATAAAAAAACACTCACACAAAACTGTCATGCCATCAATAGCAACCAACTTCTGATCCTGCAAACGTCTCAGGTGACCTGAAGAAACTGGGACCCTGGAGACTACAGTTGAGGACCAAACTCACTAAACAACCTTCTGGCACCCCCAAAAACCAAGACACAGACCAAGACAAGGCTCCATGGACAGCAAAATGCACCTACACCCAAACAATCTTGCTGTGCTTCACCTGTATGAAGCACTGCATGGGGAACCCTGTTCCCTGCACCCACCTCACATCACAACACTCTCTCCCCTCCTTCCCACACAGGATTCACTTCACCTGCTCCATAAGCATCCCCTGCAACACTGTGCATCTGGGCTAGAGAGCCACATGGCCAGTTTAGGGGCACTAAGTGGGGTCCTGAGCAGGGAAATAAGGCACAGCTGTGCCTCACACTCTCTCCATCTACTCACCAAAGCCTTACCTGTGACAGCATTCCTTCTAGGCTCACCGGTGAGGTCCAGGGGCCATCTTTCCAATGCTCTCCTGGCCCATTGTGATGACTTGGTGCTCCCATCTGCCACCCCCCCCTCCAGCATCCCTCCCCACATCCCTCCCCATTCCTGGTGGAGCAAGGGGAGAACGCGGGGTGGCCCTGGCCCCCGCAGCAATGAGCACCACAACCAGACGGAGCGGCCACATGGAACAATCGTTTTAATGGATAGGCAGAGAGAGCCCCCTTGCCGCCCGCCTGCCCGCACCCGGGCCCCCCGCGTGCCCCCCGCTGCCGGCCGCAGGGAAGGAAAGGAAATTGAAGGAGGAAAACCAATTGCAGGAGAAATCCCCGCTGAAATGGACGGCGAGGCAACAGGTCCTGCGCCTCGGCAGGGGCCGGTTGCTTCGTCTTCTTTTTCTTATTTCTTTTGTTGTTTTGGTTGTTTTTTTATATATATATATATATATATATATACACACACACACACACACGCACACACACAAACATATACATACACATACATATATATATATATATATATATATATATATATATATAAATATAAAACTGAGCTATATAGATCTCCCTCTGTCCCTCAGCTCGCTTTATTCCACCGCAAAAAGGCCAGGGCCACGCAGCGAAAAGCGATGGAGAGGGGCCTCGGTCCCCCATTTAACCTTTGTCCCCGGTGACCCTGAGGGTGGAAAGGCAAGGAGGTTCAGGGATGTGTGGACTGAGACGCTTGTCTCGTTGAGAACTGATACACACCTAACTCCATATACAGCATGCAGTAATGGCAGCGGAAGGACCCTGCTGGGAACCGTGGCTAGAACTCTAACAAAAAAAAATTATATATATATATATATGTATATTTATATATACTGTATATATATATCCCATAAAAAGATTCAGTGTCTCCCTCCACCTCAACGCGCGGCGAGTGTCGTCTGTGCCCTCGGCAGGAACTGTCCAGACGACTGTTATTGGGCCGGTTTTGGGGGGGTTTCAGGACAGGACTCCTCCTCCTTCTCCTCCTCCTCCTCACCGGGCTCACAAACATCCTTGGCTGGTCGCCTCCTCGGCAAACAAACTTCTCTCCGCTTGCTCCCCTTCTCCTGGATTGTTTTTTTTTTTCCTCTTTTTTCTTTTCTTTTTTCCCCCTCTTTTTTTTTTTTTTTTTTGCATTTCTGTTTTTTAGGAACTAAGAGTTCTAGGCTCATATCAGAAAATACAATTAATAAAATTAACCATGATTCAGAATCCCTTATCATTCACGATGTCCGCGGATGGTACGATGAAAGCGTGGCTTGACGCCGGTCTCCTTCCTCCCTTTCCTTTCGTGGTGGTGTGGTAACTGTTGAAGATCTATATATCTATACATATATATATGTATACATGGATATATATATATACACATATATATAGATATTCTGAAACACAAATGGCAGCACAGTCCATGAGAAGATGGGGAAATCCTGGCAAAGGAGAAAACCGGTGTGTCTGGATGGAGGGTCCCACAGGAGGGAGCAGGCAGGCGGGGGCAGTGAAGAGGACAGGGCGGGGGACAAGTGCCACACTCTGATGGCCCCATCCATCCTCTGTGCTGGCCCATGGCAGAGAACAGTGAAATGGGGAAAAAGTGGCAAGGGACAAAAAAAACCAAAAAACCAAAAAAACAGGTTGAAAAGAAAACGACTCAGTCTCATTGCATCTTCAGCAGGAAGCCTTGGATTATTAATTTTTTTCTCTTTTCTTGCCATTCCAAATTCCCATTGTGGTTGGGTTTTTTTGTTGTTGTTGTTGTTTTGGTTTTTTTTTGTGTGTGTGTATGTTTTTCCTCTCTCCCCCTCCCCCAGGTGGCCTGGCCGGATACTCTCTCAATTCTTATGATTATTTTCGGAAACGGTGAACACTTCTTCTTCTTCTTCTTCTTCTTCTTCTTCTTCTTCTTCTCCTTCTTCTTCTTCTTCTTTTCTTCCTCTCCTTTCTGCTTGCACTCACTGGCCGTAGTCGTCGCCGCCGCTACTCCGCGGGCCGGCTCTGGTGTCAAAACTGGCAGGCGAGGTGGGCAAGTGGGAGGAGCAGCAGCCACACGGAGCTGCTTCGCTGCCATGCGCCATTGTTGCCGTCGTGCACTGCACCTGGGCCTGTGGGAAGGGACAGGAATGCCCACGTGGTTGGTCACAAAGCCAAGGAATAGCAGAAACCATGAAATAAAGATTAAAACAAAACAAACAAAAAAATAATCACACTATTTGGGGCCCTGGTGGTGTTGCACATGATGGGGTTGCTCTGAGAGCTCTCCGGGTGTCCCCCTCCATCTGTGCTGTCTCAAGAACATGAGAACAGCCATCCCTCTCCCAACAAATGCGGATTTTTGGGACAAGACCCTCTGCAGTCCCTTTTCAACCTGAAGTCCCCATCCCAAACCCACTCCATGTGCATCACCACTATCCAACCTCCCTCAGCCCCCTTCACCCTCCTCCAGATTGGTCCCAATTTTCCATCCACATTCATAGGGGAGATGACAGTTTTTGCCCAGCACATTCTGCCCACCCCAGGGCGACCGCCCTACTAGTCGCCCACTAGTGTTCCTTTGGAGGAGCAGTAACACCTGCCTGCCCTGCAGAGACACCACCAGCAGCACTACATTGAGCACTTAATGTTTTGCACCTCTTCAGAGTCTCTCTGGGGCTCAGCATGGGCCCAGACCACCTCAAGGAGATGGGATGAGGAAGGTGATCAAGAAGAGTCAAGTCCACCCATCTTTGGGGACCACAAGGGATGAGGAGTTCAAAGCTCACTATGGGAAAGGATGTGGAGAGTGTCTTAGCCAATGGTTTTCACCAAAACACCCATTTTTTCACCAAATAGTTGGCCCAGGAGAAGACTAAGTTTGAAAAAGACCTCAGGAAGGCATCCATGCTGGTGTCCTGTGGAAGGAGGGCTGACCACAAGGTCTTATTCATAACTGCTTTTGAAACCCCAGGACATGTCTCCTCACTTCAAAACCTGACCAGGGCACTGAGCATCAGTAACTATCTGGTTTCCCACCTGTAGCACTCTCCAGCACACTCAGATACCTCTCACCTCACAAATCCTGACATCGAATCCAGGTCTCAAACACTACATCCACAGACATTTACAAGGCATCCTAAGGACTGACCACTCGATTCATTACAAATGAAGCCACCCCAAAATCAAGATGACACCAAACCAGTTGGCTGGACAGTAAGATTACACAGCAGAGAGCTGGCTGTCCTGTCCAGGAATGCCACCATGAAGGGGACCAAATGCCTGTTCCATCCCTATCTGATCCCATAAAAAAGGCACTAGAAGGATCTGCAACAAGACCTGCTTACACAATAGCACTGGGAAAGCATCCCAAAGACATCCCTGCTTTCTCCTGGTAGTGGAGAGGGAGCAGGACACCATGGGATGGGGACAGGCATGCAGAGGGCGCAGACCACCACCAGACAGTCACAGTAGGCTGGCAGGGGGGTGACAGGATGGGAGGGCAGCTAAAAAACCCTAAGTCATCCCTACACCAGTGAAAACTCTGGGGTTGTGGAGCAGGAGATCCAGGTGGTGGGTGCTGTGGGTCCCACTGAGATAAATTGTGGTGGGAGCCAGAGGGGCCCAGGGGGAACAGCAGGGGAAGCACTGGCATTGTTAGGGACCCCCAAATTACTGACCTTTCCAGGGTGTCAGAGCGGTAGTTGTCTCTTCTAAAAATTAAAGAACAAGTGAAAGTTAAGGCAAAAGGGCAATGGAAAGCGCAGGCTCGAGACACCTCCCTCAGCCTGCCCTCAACCTGAAGTGAGAAAACCAGTGTCTGGGGTTGAAATTGGATCCGTTGCCCAAATCACACCCCCACTGCTGTAGGGCCATGGTCCCCTCATCTCTGAGATGAGCTGAGTATGGGACCTCAAACCAGGCAAAGCCTGGAGTTGCACCCTGTGCAAAAGGCGAAGCGCAGGGGCTGGGATATGGGGAAGCAGGGGGTTCGCCTCTCCCCCATGAGTTTAGGGCCCCTCCCTCTTGCTAATCTTGCAACATCCTGAAAAGATTTATGGTCTGACAGCTGTGTCTGGCAGCAACATGGACTGTGTGATGTGTGAGAAGCAGAGGGTTGGTTTTTTCCCCAACTCCACAGAATGATGTGGTTTTCCTGAGCACTCTATCACATCCCAGACAGCACCAAATGAGCCGCTGAATGAGGCGGCAGGTCTGGAATAACGAGTGCTACATGTTAAATAAAGCACTAGTTGACCTCCATGAAAAATTAGATTAAAGAAAGGATTAAAAAATGAACGCTACATTAGCCTCTTGCACAACCCCAAAAAGGCTCATGTCACGGTACCTGCACAGATTAAACCTCCATTTGTGGGGGAAAAACTCCAAAACACTCAGTTTCAGGGAAAAGGGGCCACTCACAAAATTGTCCCCCAAAATCTCACAGAAGAGACATTTCTCATGCACAGGTAGTGCAGCCACCGCATCCACATCCCCCTTATCTTGCACTAAATAAATAAATATGTTGATAAATAAAGACACATTAATCCCCAGACTGAAGACACCGGTTGCTTACGGATGGGTGAGCTCAGCCCTATGACACCTGGGGCCATCACATTGCTGATAATTAGGGAGGGGCTGTTCCTGGGGGTGCTGGGAAGCCCTGCACCAGAAGATGGGGGAATCCCACATGTCACAGTCTCCTCAGGGAACTGCCACCCCCTGGGGACTCAATTATTAAAGACTGAATGAATCAATTCAATCAATGCAGCCTTTATGGAAATTATGGGTAGTCAAAGGACTCTGATTTCACTCCCTGATGGGATTCACAGGCAGACCACAAAGCTATGGGGGGTGATCCTAAAATAAGCTTAGACTTTAGTAGGATGCTTCCCTGCCTCCCACCTGATAGGGTCATAACAGCACGAGTGCCACAAATGGGTTAGAACCCAAGGAACCAAGAGCTTGTCAGCAAGGAGATGCCATCTTTACTTTTAGGCTGTTCATTGAGCCTGGATCTGCAGATGCAAAATTGAAGGCCCCCACTAATTAAGATTTTAAACTCATAAACACATTGGAAGGCTGCAACATCACTTGGCATGTCCACCCTAAGCATGCAGCACGGATGAAGAGAAGCCTGGGTGTTTTTGCAGTGCCAGGGGTGTTAGTATCCTTAAAACATGGGGTTACTGGATTACCAGGAAGGCTGGCAGGGAAGACAACTGAGATAGTTCCTAAGCACAGGTGAATCTTCATCACATATGGCTTGGACTTTACTGGGGCAGCAAATGGGTCTGAGCATCCAAGACGGGATGAACTCCTCTGTCACAGCTCAGCTGCCAATACCAGCGGCAGGGGAGGATAAGCCTGTCCTGTGATGCCACCCTGACCCCATGGCTGTAGTATGGCCCCGGCAAAGCCCGACATCCCCTACAGTCCTTAAACAAACTGCTCCCTTGGAATCCATCCAGCCCCTCCCAGAGACAAGGACAGCACTTCCCAGGGTCTCCACATGCCTCCTGCTGCCCCGGCACACTCCAGAACCTAGCTCATACTGTGGGACTGCTCCCTATCCCCACATCCCTTTGCATGACCTGGGCACAGACTGCCCTGAGCCATCCCCTAGGGACCTGGGGACAAGGAAGATTCATCTGTCACTCTGCTCTGCTCCCTCTGACCGTACAATAACAGGAGACAAGGAGATGGCCAGGCACAACAACCAGGTGGCAAGGAGGAGGAGAACGTTGAGGAGAGGATGGAGGTCTCCAGTCCCCACTTCTGTATGGTTCAGCTGTGAGAACCACACACTCCATACCCCAACAGGGAAACAACCCCAAGCAGTGCCCGAGGGAAAGAACTGTCATCCATTTCTGGCTCCTGGAGAGCACAACTCCTGCTCTGGTTTTCCTGCTACCTGAAGAAGCTTGACAAATATGTCAATCAATCACAGCCCTTTCCATCCATGGGCAGTGTCAGAGGGATCCATTTCTCTCATCCCAGCTCCAGCATGCAGGGGAAACACTCCTGGGACAAGGGTACAAACCTCCTCCCTGCCCTCCACACCTTCCCATCTCCCACTAAGGATCTATCTGCTTGGCAGGAGCAGAAAACACGATCTGGAAGGTGATGGAGCAGGGAGTCTCTTTGTTCTCATGTGGGAATGGGGCAGCAGTGACACTGAGCAACATCTCTCCTCCCACCCAGTGACCCAGGGGGGTGCCTTCACACTCTCCTAGGCAATCATCAGAGCAAGAAGATGGAAACCTACAACTAGCTCCTAACTTTGCATTCATGGCAGATTCCAAACATAGTGCCAAACACCTCTGAACAACTCAGACACTGGACCTGAATCAGGAGGCAGCTTTGGAGGCTCCCCCCTTTTCCTGGACTCACCACAACCTCCAGTCCACGTGCCAAGAGCAGAAAGGATCAGTAGCAAATACACATCTCCCCCAAAAAGACATGGGAGACCCTTCCCATGTCTCTCCCAGTGGTGGTGTCACTGTGAAGCCATTCCCCCTTCCTGGCTGATTCCCAGAGCCCTGCTCACCATAGAGGATCATGCTGGCATTGGTGTTCCCTAGCTGGTTGGAGGCTACACAGGTGTAGTTGCCGTAGTCCTGCTCGGAGACGTTGAAGAAAGTCAGTCTAGAGAAGAAGGCTTTGTTCTCCACTTTCAGCCCTTTCTGTCCTTCAGCCAGTCTGGGAGAAAAAGAGGAATGGGTGGTCAAGGGGATGGCATCAGGAAGGGAAGTGCCAGCTATTTTCCATGCCCAGTTGTCATCTGGTTGTGCCTGTGAGTGGGGACATAGTGTTTGGGAGAAGAGGGAAAAGGGAAGGTATTGGGAAAGATAAGAGGGATGGATGCTGGTCTGCTGGGTCTCCAGCTGCCAGCCCATGCTATCCCCGTGCTGACCAGAGGCATCCTCGCTGCTACAGAGTCATGGGATGGTGCTGGGACTTGCCAAATGCTGTGCAGAGAGGCATGCTCCCATGCCTGGGGAAGGAATGTGGGAAAGGCTCATTCTCACCCTACAGAAGAGCCTGGTTTCTCTCTCATATCCTCAGTCCTCTCTGTTCTGCAGAATGCCTTCTGTGGCCTTCCTCTTCTCTTATCCCTTCATGTCCTCCATGAGTGATGCAATAGGCATCCACCACAGCAGGGAGGCTTCTCAGCCAGCACAAATGCTGAAGCATTAACGAAGTGCTTGGACTTCCCTGTACTGGTTCCCCCATCCTGCCTAGCTCCTGCAGCTTTTACTCACTAATTCTTCACGGGAAGTGCCAGATTCCCATTATGATCCATGCTGGGTGCTGATCAGGCAGGCTGAGCCTGCTCCTGCCTCTGCTCTGCAGGCCCTCGTGATCTGACCTAGTTCTGAGCGGAGCCTTTCATCTGCTACGCAAACATCCGCAGCTTTGTGCACTCTGCTGCTCCTTTCCTCTCAAAGTGGGTGAGGGAGGCAGACCCAGACTGCCCTCCAACTTCTGGAGTGCCTTTTTTGGCCAAAATATCCCTCCTTATGTACTGGTGTGTCTTGTCCTGTTTGGCCGCACCATGGCCCCTCTGGGCTGTCCAGGGATAATCAACACAAAAATTGGTTAAATCCACTTTGCCTGGGGTCAGAGAGAGGCAATTTCTCCGGAGTGGGACCTGGCCTGGGCTGTGCTGCTCCACTCCTCATTCCCCAGCCATGTCCCTGTGCTGTTGCTTTGTCAGGACATAGAAGTTGCTGGTTGACCTAAAAGGTTCATTTTCACCCCAAAGCAGGGCATAGCAAACTCTGTCTCTTGACTGACACCACATTTCTTTTGCTTTTCCAAGAGCTGCCTTCTGGCCAAAGCATTTAAAGAGATGACAGATGTTTCATCCACTCTTAAGTGCCTGGATTTGTGCTGCCAATATCCATTTTGGACATTATGTTTCACCCAAGCAGGGATTTACCACAACACCTTCAAACAGAGGCACATACAGCAACAATCCTGCCCCAATGGTGGCTGAAGGAGGTTCCCGGGAAAATCCGCTTGCACAAATTTGATGAGTCAAATATAAAGCCTTTAACAGACCCTGGGTGGTGGCAGCTCCAACTGTGGACGCTGGCTACCTGATGGAATGCCTGGATTTGCCCCAGACAAGCACAACCTACTGCTGTAAGGGGGACCTGCTTCACTACCCAAACCAGACGTGTGACAAGGGTTATGAGCCGAAGCTCCTGGCACTGGGTGCAGCCCACTTGGGGTCGGTGTCTTCCCCCCCTGTTGTGCCCCCCGGGCTCTTACCGCTTGTCATCTTTGTACCACTGGAAGTTGGCGGAGGGGACAGCGGAGGCTTCGCACAGCAGGATGCCCTTCTGCCCCACTGGCACCCCGGTGCTCTTTGCATCTGAGATGTACGGCGGGTCTGGAGGAAGAGGGGAAACCTGGGGTGAACACCCAGCAGCCCTTGGGACTCCTATCCCTTCCCCTTGCTCCTCAAGATCTCCTTTCTCTCCCTGCATGTTGGGTAGGAGCCAAAATCATCTCTGAGCCCATGCTCAGCTCCTGCAACTCCGGTGCTGCTGCTGTCCAGAGGTTTTCATGTTCATGGGGGTTCTCTTCCAAAAACAAGAGACCCCCAACTCATGATTCGTATATGTCCAGCTAATGGAGTGACCAGAGAGGGAGTTTAGGAGGGTCTTCATGTACGTCTAAACATGAAATATGCTACTTTCTTCCTCTTTCTCATTTTTTTCTAAGAGAAAAAAAAAATTCTATTTACTGCTCACTTCTCTCCTCTCCTCAGAGGTTATCAGCACACCATATCTCCATGGGCAGAAAACCCAGGTTGATGGAGACAGCTGAGGAGGAGGTGGGAAAAAAAGAATCTTGAAAAGAAGGGGAAAATAGGGCTAAACACCACCTGCTCAGAAAAATGCTGCCGCCTGTCTCGCTCTGGGGCCTTTGTGTGCCTCACTTTCAAGTGCCACTCCCTTGTGGGGCAGCATGGTGACCCTATCCAGCTCCAGCCCCACCCCTGTCCCCTGAGGGCCTCCAGGGACTCACAGTTGACGGTGACTTTGACTCGCTGGACGACGGGCGCTGAGACATCGTTGGAGGCGCTGCACTCATATTCTCCCGACTGCTCCCGTGTGATTCCTGTGATCTCCAGATACTCATCCTCACTGATGAAGCCCACGGCTGCAGACAGAGGCAGAGACAGAGAGCCCTGAGTGATGGGGAGGAACAACACACCTGTGCCCACTGGCTGGCCATCTGTGAGCATGTCACTCTGTGCTAGGACACCCAGCCTGCAGGTCCCAGCCCAGAATATCCTTGTGACTGTGCCCCTCCATTCCAAGAGAATTATAGAAAGGTTTCTGCAAACACTGGACTGCTTCAGCAGCTCTGGCCTCACTGAAAGCATCACTTACTGGAGATGGCCTCCCTGAGGTGCTCAGGATGAGCAAAGTGGATAAACCTGTACCCTGCAAAATAACCTGAGCTCACCTCTGCACATCACCCCTGCTGAGAGGTACCTCCAGGTTCACCCAGCTCACATAAACACCTTTTTCTAATTTTTCAGCTTCAATTAATTCACAGCAGGTCTAGTCCCATTAGTTGTGGTGCCAACACCCCTCTTTAGCTGAAACATCTCATCCCTTCTTCTACCCCAGGCTCATTTCTGGGGGGGGCTGCACTTGCCCCCTCTTCTCCATCCAGAATGAAGTGCAGCTTCTTGCTTTGCTCAAAGCCATAAAGATGCAATCAGTGGCATTTCATTTATTTTGGCATCTTTCAGCCCCCATTCCTTGCAAGAGCTCTTTATTTTGACACACTTCTGGAAACACACACTGCTTGGCTGGCTGGGAGCAGGTTGGGGCACAATACTCCCCAGGTTCTTCCCCCAAACAAGCAGCAAAAATTACTTTATGCAGACCCCAAAACAGGGACAACTTCTTCCTTCCCTGTTGTTTACATCACCCTATTGGATCTTCTGCAACCAGGATGCTGTAATTACTTCACAGAGCATCTCTGAGCCCTGTGTCACACTTAATATTCCTATAAATTTTAAACGGTAGTCCTTGGTACATATGTGTGGCAATTGGTGTCATATTTTAATTAGGCTTGCCCTACACCATCTGAAATTAATAATAGCTCGAATTACCAGTGTAATTTATAAATTAACATTGCTGCAGCATTAGGAAATAAATTAGCTCTGGACAGCTGTTTCTGGGAGTGAGTGCCAATGGCAGAGAGGCCAAGCACAGGTCCCTGGTCCCCAGGGGGAAGCTGTGAGCTCGGCCAGCCCTCACTTCCCACCCAGATACAGCTGTCTGTGCTTCTGTGACCTGATGGGCCACACCTGGCTGCGCTTGACCGGTCAACCATGTGCATCCTGCTCCTTACAAATGTCTGCAAAATCCACACGTGAGAGGCTCCCAGCGGGACACACACTGCCTGCATCCCACCAGCTGAAGCTTTTATGGCATCTCTTCCCACACTGCAGGAATAGTGTGGTCAGACTCCACCACCCACCGGAGAAAGACCCAAGCCACACCAATGGTGTTCGTGCAAAGCCCTGGAACAGCTCAACTCAGTGAGCACACATCCAGGCATCTGTCAGGATTCTGCTGCTGCAATCCCAGGTGCCACTATTGTCAACTCAAACTAGCGCAAATACGCTCAGCCATGATAAAATCCCACCTTGGCTCTCTCCCCACACCAGACCTCTCAGCTGCCACCTCCACACAGCATCTCTGGGGCTTTGCATGTCCACTACTCCTTGAACTGAGGGCCCCGGGCATGCACATGTGTATCCCACCTTCCCAGGATGGCCTAACTGGGAAGGCAGTCCTGTGAGCTTTGCAGAGGAGTGAAGTGAGTTTTCCTCTTGATGAATTGCTGACATCCACCAGTGTCCTCAGCCGTGTGCTGAAATTCCCACCCGAGTGGCTCTTGGTGCAAACCGCTGAGCTCATCAGTACTTAGTGCAACTGAAGAGTGAGATATGAAGGCGTTACCCCAAAATCAATATTCTTTAGAGACACACAAATTACAGCGTTGCATCCACCGGCCCTGCAGCACTGAAGAAAAGAAAAAAAAAAATAAGGAGAGGAGAGGGGAAAAAAATTTCCTTTTTGTGGCTGACCTAGAATCGGCTTCTCTGTAGCACAGCGCTGCCTGCTGATAAAGTAACGACACAGCCGGTGGCCCTCAGATGCTCGGCGCACAAATCTGACTCTGGGTTGTGCAAAGGCTCAGATAACACTGCTTCCCAACACACTAAAAGCCCTTTCCCAAGTTCCAGAGTCGGCTCACACACGGCAAGAATTAGTTCTTGCCACAGTCAAGTCATAATTTGTATGCCTGGTTTGATCAGGGAGCAAAGCAGCTTGAGTACATTCTGTTTCCCAGCAAAAAACTTCATTAAAATAACTGCGAGGGTCAGATTTCCACCTGCAAAAGCTCAGGAAACTGGGGGATGAAGGATTCCTCCATGCCTGCGTCGCACTGAAGTCTGAGATATGTGCATGGTAATCAGCTGATGGAGAGACAGAGCTCAAAGTTCAGGGGCTCAGGTGTCCTGGGAATTTGGCTACAGCCAAACGGAGCCTGCTCTGGACTGAGACAGGGTGCTCTGAGCTGGAACTGACTCCTGTTTCTTTCTTGTGCACAACCTGATGTAAGTCATGCTCAAGTGACAATAACATTAGGAATAACATCCCTGCAAGAGGTTCTGGCCCAGTGATGCCTCCTTAATGCCAGCTATAGCATCTCAAATATTTAGGTGACATAAAGAGTCCCTGCCTGCTGGTAAAGCAGGTGACACTTGGTGACTAAGACAACACTCCCCCATCCTCTCCTATACAAGTGGCTTTGCAGGAAAAGCAGGCCTGTAAAGCTGCTTCAGTCTGTTGGATCACATCCTGGAAGCACCTAGAACTTGGGAATGCTCAGGACAAGGCATGACCAGAGCCCTGCAGCTCCAGGAGCTCTGCCAGACATACCAGTCCTCTGCCTGAACTAATGGTGGGAACTTTCAAGGCTGTCTCTGCTTGAGCACAATTAGGAGCTGAAATATTGCAGGAATTAATGAAGAGCTCTCTCATCTCCTCAGGAGCTAGAAAACCAGCACAGCCAGCACCCATCATTATTATTATTATTAATACTAATAATATAATACAGGCCAGAAATGGAATGGCCATGGACGATGCACAAGTGTAATCCTTGCTCATCAGCCAAGGATGATGAACTAACCCAGTGTGAGCTGGGGAGATGGAAAAGCAGAGCCAGAATCCTTGTGCTCAGTGAGCAGGAGGCTGCACACAGACCTCCACACACTATTTAGGACTTAGATCTGCAGATCTCTGTTAAAAGCCTCAGGGAAGGGGAAGTTTGACCATCACAGCAGTGGAGAAGCCACAGAAGTGATGTCCCAGTGTGGCCCAGACCACCAAGACAAACCCCACAGATGGCCAAGCTGTGCTTGGGGTCCCACAGAGCATGGATGCATGAGGTATGGGCAGATGCCTCCCACATTCATATTCCTCCTTCCATCTTTCTCCTTCCCTTGCTTCTCCTCATTTTTCCATCCCAACTCATCTCCCTTCTGACTCCTCCTCCCCATTTGCTTCCATTGAGCCTCTGACAAGATAATAACTCACCAGAAAGTGAACACATGTTCCCAAATTAATTACATGCCACTGTCCCCTGGCTCACTGTTGCAGCCATGTTCAGGTCTCTAGGACACTGCTCACAGCATTCCCTGGCTGAAAGCTGCCCATGATGCCATTGAAGAAGCTTCCTTGGAGCTCTTTCCTGTGTCCCTAACAACTCCCTGCACCTCAGATCAAGCTGAGCCAGCCCAGCTGCCCAGGACTGCGAGATTTTCACCTCTAAAACCCAAATGCACAACCTCAACTGTTGTGGTCCCACAACAGGTTTGGTCTCTGGGTGCTCGAAGTCACACCAGTGATCCCAAAGCACTGCCCTGCCCTCTACACAGTGCTGCTGCATTTTCCAGGCACTGATCCCACTGGCCAGGATCAGCCAAAGAAAGAGAATATTTTATGGAGATAATTTTATTAAAATGTTTACAACAATGCAGATATTGACATCTCGCTTCAATCAATAGCACAATTTATTGTCCTTCAAGGTGAACATTAAGCCAAGCTGCCCATTAGTCAATATTTACCTCCAAGGTCTATAAATCTTTATACGGGCTTCAGCGGATGTTGACAGCAGCTGATTCCAGATAAGTAAAAGTAAGAGCGTGAAACATTGCTCCTTTTGGAGGTGAAATAGTAACTAGTTAATTACAGTCCCTACAGCAATTCTCAACTATCAATTTATGGCTACTTCTGGCAATAAAAATTAACATCGCACACACTCCCGGCTCTGAGTGACGCACTAAACCTGAGAGCCATATATTTCAAACGTCACCCCGATGCGGTGCTGATGGCCATCCTATAACAGTTTATGGTAAATAAATAAAACACACAAAGGTAATAAGAGAATTGTTGGCACCTGAGACCCACTTCACCTCTCCTTCATGCAGCAGTAAGAGGAAAGGTGAAGGATGGGAGAATAAGTAGAATCAGAGCAGATGGGGAAGTAGGTGGGGAAAGGAACCACCCCAAATCCCTCTCAAAGGAGGCATGACACAGCCCCAGGTAGGTGGGTAAACAAGCGCTAAGGGTGCCTCCAGTACATGCCCCCAGCCAAACTGGGGGATGCACCTGCTTCACTTCTTATTAACTACTATTACCCTCTCCTGATGGCTCAATTAACACATAAGGAACAAAGTTCATGCATTTCTGAAATTCCCTTCCCCATTTTTGTTTGCTCAGGTGAATGACCCCAGCTAGGGCAGCTTCTCCTCTGTGCACCCCCTCTTTTCAGCCCCTCCGTGCCAGCTTGAAGCTGCCATGCTCCAGTGGACAAAGCTTAAGGGTAATTAACCTGCTGGAAACCATCCAGAGCAATCATTCAAAAAATGATTTTTTTTAAGATTACCCTATCGACCGAGACAAGCTCCTCTCCTCATCTTGTGAATATTGCATCCCTGAACCACAGGCTCCAGCACATTTCAATCTGTGACCCCCCTGAGCTGAGCAATCCCTTTATGAAGCACACCTACATGAGGTACAGGGTACAAACCTCCTGCTCTTCATGTTCACAAGCCTTCAGAAGTGGGACCGTCACCCCAGAAACGAGCACACAACATATCAGAGTCTGTGTTGTGCTTACACGGGGCCAAGCCACTCTGTTTTTGAAGTTTCTCGATGACAAGGGAGGAAATCTCTCCTTTGACATGCTTTTCCATGTTAATGAGCATGTTTCTGTGGCCTGATGTTGTGCAAAGCCCCAGGGGATGGTGCACTCGCTGCCTGGCACTGCATGGCATTCAGGGATGTGGGAGCTTGGCAAGAACTCACTCCACTGCTGCAGTGTGAGGTCCCCCCCCATCCTCACACCCCAGGGCTGGTGATCATCATCAGTTGTGCCTGGTGTCACCAGAGGGAAAACATCATGTTTTCCTTACTTGGACCTTTTATTACACTGGATTTGGGGAGCTCTCACAGCTAATTTTGCTCCTTGTGCCCTGCAGCAAAGGCTGTGAGGGAGAAGAGTGGCCATTAAGTCCTCATCATTAAGTCCTTCTCCTGCACTGGTACCAGTGTCCCCTCCTCCATGGGGCTGTGGAGCCTCTCCGTGCATGTGGCCATGCCTTGCTGTGGCTTTTCTTCTCCTTCCAACATTTTGGGGCATAGGTGAGCCAATGGTGCCTTGACTTTTGCCTCAAGATACTATGGAGGACCCGCCCAAGCCTGATTTTATGCTAACGTGAGCACAGGTGACTATTTCTGAAGGTCTCATCTCTGGCTGCCCATGACCACAGGGTCAGGACATGGGGATTTCGACAGGCACATTCCAACACGAAGCTGTCACAAAGGCAGGAAAAACACATCCTTCAATTTCTTGCTCACTGCAGAGCTAGAACTGAGATAGGATCCACATTTGTGGCTCTGTTTGCTCAGTGCATCCCTGAGAGCACCCCTGGAGCTCATGTCTCATACAACAACTCTGATATTTAACTATTAGGTGGGCACATGCCACACATCTCACTAGTTACTGGGACAGGTGACCTGCAGAGAACTTCCAGATGCTACCACATCACCTGGTCACCCAGCCTGCAGTCACATATAGTCAATATATTGGCATTAACTCCAGAGAGAGTGAAAGCAAGGCACTGAGGCCCTGAGCAAACTGGTCTAGTGGAAGGTGACCCTGTCCATGGCAGAGCATTGGAATGAGATGGTCTTCAAGGTCCCTTGAACCCAAACCAGCCTCTGACTCCCGGCAGTTCCCTTCCCCACGGTGTTCCAGGGACACCTGCCCACTCTGCTCGCCCTGCTGATGCTACACAGCACAGCCAAGTCACCTGAGCCATCCATTATAACACCATTGTGAAGAGTTTTTAGCTTAAAAGTCCTTGAAAGTTTCCCACTGTGACTCGTTAAACAAGATCTTTTTCACTTTCCCTCTATTCTCCGCTAACAATATTTATACTCATTTCTTTTATTGAAATCTATCTGCCGCCTGTTCTATTAAAGCCACCTGAGTGGCAGCTCCTATTCTCCGGGAGCCTGCAGCCCATCTATTCTCCAGACAATGAGGTACAAGCAGTCTATCTTCTATTGTGCTTCCCAGCCTTCAGCTCTCAAATCTTCCATCTCAAAAAAGCATGTCAGAGATACCTCCATGCAAAAGATTGGAATCCCAGGTTGTGGGGGCTTCCCGGTGTTGGCCAGGCTTTCAGCCCTCCCTCCCTGGGTGAGCATCTCCAGGGAGATGCTACTGTGGCACCTGTGATCCCTCAGGAATGCATATCCCCCTTCTCTGTGCATCCTTAGCACGGTTTGTGGCGTCAGCCAGCACACAGCTCGCTGCTGCCGGGATGTTTGCACGTCTCAGACAACTTATTTGTTACCGGGAATAAAAGAGGAGCATTAAACCTTTTGTTTGCAAGAAGTACTTCCTTGGGAAATAAATGGATTATGGAAATTAATATTTAAAGAAACAAAACAAAACAACTCGGGGACCAACCACCCTTGAACGAGGCTCTAACTCAGGAGTAAATGAGTCGAATAAAGAATGAGCCCTTTTATTTCGGTGAGAGAGAGAGCTCAGAGGCAGCTCAAGGCTCAGTAAAGTGGTAGTGACTATCTTCAGCCTCTCTCAGCCCCTGCCTCCTCCTGGGGTGCTGGTAAGGACACTGGACCCCAGGAAAAGGTCCACAGGGCACATGCCACCCTGTTCAAGCAAATTAGCGATGCCTAGAGTTCACAAAGAACTTAAGTGGAGTCAGATCTGCAGCAAAGGTGGGTGCAGGGCTCGGTGGAGGGCTGCTGTTCTTAATGATACCCACCCGTTATCACCAGTATGAGCTGGATTACTTTCTCCTTGGCCATGGAAAGGCAAGGGTGACCCTTGTAGAGATGCTGGGAGGTACTGATGCTCGGCAGAGGCTGAGACTGGCATGGAGCCACTTCCCATGGAACTTTCCTGCCTCCTTGCAGAAACAAATGCAAAAGGTACATGAAAACCAATGTTGAGGCTCCCACAGAGCCAAAGCCTCTCCAGAGAGCTCCTGAGGAGACAGCATCTCCCAGCAGCTCTGTGCTCCTGCCCGAGTACCAGCACTGCTCCTGGCACAATTCTTCCTCCCATGTTCTCTCCCGCAGCTCAGAGCATCCACCCAGGTGCCCAACACAAAGTCCTCTCTCCTTCCTTTCCTCACTCCTCCTTCCTCCCTGTGGTTTCTTCCCCGTAGCTGCTTCCAAGGTGAGAGAGGACAGCGTTGCTGGAATGAAAGATTCTCCTGCGTGCCCTCTCCCAGCAGCGGCCCTAATTCATTTTTCATGGCCCCTTGCAGTGACAAAAGCCGCTGCTTCTCTCTTGTAAGCGTGCACCATGCAATAAGTCAAAGCTGATGTGCATTTTCCCCCTGGGTGCCGAAGCTGTGCTTTTGATTTAATTTGTCCTGTTGTTTGGCGCTCAGCCTTTGCCAGTGAGTTCCTCTGGAAAGGTGGGAAGTAGGGCCTCATCCATGTGGAGGGGCTGCTTAACAGATGGGGTACAGTGGGTAGTGGTTAAATAATTTGTTGCAATGGTACCAAGATGTTGGAGAGTGACAGATGCTGCTAGAGAAAATCACTCAAACACACATCCTGTTTGTGGGAACGCTGCTTCTCCATTAAATCCTGTCGCAACTTGGCTCCTCTGGAGCTCATCCCATTTCTGGCAGCTTCCTTGCTGGCTCTGTGGAACGCAGGGCTTGGCGAGGACAACAAGAACCAAGGTTGCTCCTGCCTGTTATCTGCAGGTACTTTGCAAAGAACATGAAAACATTCCACAGGAGATCCACCACATCCCTTCCCAACCACTCCATGTGACCATATTGCTGTGCAGAAGAAAACATTCCCAACCCCTGCCAAACTTGAGGCGCTCTGCTTTCCTCTGGATTTGCGTGAAAAAGAGCTGCTGGCAGCCAGGACCAAAGGGTCCCTCCGGCTGGAAATTTAAACCCCAAGGCTTTCTCCACAGGACAAGCTCTTAAGAAGCAATTGCAATGCAAAGCATTAAATGGCTGTAACCTCGGTTAAGCCGTATTTCAGCCGCATTAGGGAAATATCCCTCAGATGGGAAGCAAGTGGCATAATGGCATTAAAGTAAAAAAAATAAGCATCAAGTGCCGACTAAATCCATCTTCAGTGCTGGCAAGAAGTCATAGGGAACTGGAAAACTTTCCCTTTTCCACACATATCTCTGCAGGCAGCTCATGGCAAGCCCAGACTATGTCGCTGCCATGACTTTCTGCAAATGGGGGATATTTTCCTTCCCTCTTTTTCCCCTGGGACCCCCTGACTAGTCTTCACCCCCCCAGAGCCATCTGAATCATGGCAGGGTGAGACTCGCTGTCGCCTCTCCATCATCTTTATCCCATCTTTATTTTTTCAGACACGCTATTTTCCAGCCCAGCGGCCTTGCTCTGTCCCTCGTGTTTTATGGCACTGATGTCTCCATTTCTGCTGGATCACTCACAGTATTGTGGCTTATTGAGAGAAGCCAGGGAAATGCAGGGGTGATGAGTTGGATGGATTTGGGGCTCTGGGGGGCTGGTGAGGATGCCCTGGGCCTGGGGATGGGGCGTTTGTGACAGAAATTTCAGGGATGTGTGATACTGGGTGACTGAGACTGGGGGACTGGAAATTGGGCTGAGCCCCTTCCTTGGAGCCCATCTTCCCCTCCTCAGGCCTCTGTGTAGGTATTGGCCTTGCTACAGGAGCTGGGAGGGCACCGAGAGGCATTGTTCTGCAAGGGAAAAGCCATTTTAAATAACAGCAGTGTGTCACAGGAAGGGGAAAAACCCACAGGCTACAGCATTGCTCTGGCTTTAAATTATACCATAGGAGAATAAAAATAAAAGAGAGGAAGACAGAGAGAGAGGCCAGGAGGAAAAAGAATTGCCATTGTTTTACCAAGCAGATGGGAAAGTTCAGGGGATCAGAAAAAGACTATTATTATCTTGACTCAACCGAGAGAAGATGGGAAAGGAAGAGGCATTTTTTCCCCTGCAGTGAGGAATGCTGTGGCTGAAGTAATTTCAGCAGAGAGTCGGAAGGAAACAGTGCTATGGGCTCGGGGCAGTGCCCAAGTTACCCCCACAGCCTGGGCATGCCACCATAATTTGCCTTTTTGTCCCTTTTCCCAGCAGTGACACCACATCCCATGCTGCTATTGCAAGGCCAGGGAGGAGCAACCAGGGCACACATCCCTCACCAGCTCCAGCTACAGCAATGTGCCAGATGTGCTGCCAGATGTGTCCACTACCAGTGGCACTGCAGCTGTGGGCACCCCACCATGGCACTGCTGGTCCCACCACCTTCCCAGCCTTGGGGCATGACCACCTGCCCCAACTACCCAAATTCCTGCTTCCTTGTCCCAGAAACCTGTTGCTTGGCTACAAGCCATTAAATGCCCTAAATGCACAACAAATTTCCGGCTGGCTGTTTAATCATGAGCAGAACACGATTTTTTTCTCCCCAAATTCATATGAAAAGCCCTTTTCCTGTGTCTGTGATGGTGCCATAGCTCTGTGGCTGCTCAGTGCTGTTCTCCAGCTCGGTACGGGGCAGCTGAGCCACTCTGGCTTGCCAGCATGTTCCAGCTCCTTGCCCTTACAAGCACAGCAGCATTTCTCAGCCTCACCAGAGACAAGAAGACTCTTTTTCTACTCATATTCAGGCCAGGGGAAGGGCACAGCCCTGAGGCCCATGGCAGTGACCAAGCACAAACATCAACAACTGGTTTACAAACTGGGCCAAATGTTGGTCCAACATCCTCCCTGACAAGTGTCAAGGTCATGGGACAGGGAAATGAAGAGGTGAGTGTAGGTCAGTTCTGTCAGAACATCCTTTGCCCTCCACATCCCTCCCTGAAGTCTCTTTGCCCCTCCGTTTCCTCCCTTTCCCTCTATCTTCACTTTCTCTCCTTCCCTTTTCCCTCTTCCTCCCTCTGCCACATGGTTCTTCCCTCAGTCCCTCCACTTTGCCTTGCCACCTTTCCTTCTCTACACCCACTTCTCTCCTGCACCCTTGGGATGCAGACAGGGGCTGACAACCTGCCCTGCCTAATCCCTGGGCCACCAACTCCTCGGGCACTTAATATTCACGACAGAGAGAAACATTTCACGGCGAATTGGATGCACGTTCAACTGGAAATGGAAATTTTATGACTCTTCTCACTCTGTGCAGCAGATTACACCAGCTGAGAAAACATGGAAGCAAATGAACAACCTGTGAACTGTAAAGTATATTAATAATGAAATCACAGCCCAGGAAATGAAGGCTTTATTCTGTTTATATTCTGCTCCATTAATGGAGAGTGCTTGCAGTAGCTCCGCCCCATTAGCTGGCAATCTGCACCCCAGGAAGAGTGCAAGGATGGTGAAGGAATGGCGGCACAGGGCAAAAACCTCCTTCCCACAGGGGAGTTTGGCTCAAAGCATTTCCTTATGCTGCCTCCATCTGTGGACAGTGGGGGTGGGTGAACATGGGGGTTATCTCTGGTGCCCTACCCCATGCAATCTTGGGAACAAGGTTATAAGGCAAGGAATGGAGCAAATGGTGATGCCAGGAAAAAGAAAGCATAAATTTGGGTGGAAATCAGCTCCAACACTACAAGGAGCCACCCAGCAAGACACTGGCACTGGGAAAACCAATCCATGTAGAGTCACGTGCTTTTTCTGTGCACTGCTCATTCCCATTTCCTGCCTGCTGTGCTTGAGCATCCCCACCTCTCCAGCATCCTTCCCACCCCTCATCACCACATCCCATTTCTCTGGGATGGAAGAACTTGTGCACCCAGAGCCCCAAACCCATGTTGATGGCCACAAACCGAGTCAGGCCGGCAGGGCTTGTGCAAATAAATATTTCAGCACTGTTACCTGGTACACAGTCCTGTCCTTGGCTCAGCAGACCTCGGCCACATGTGACACAGCCCAGCCAGGCTCTCTCCTTCCTCAAAACAACAGCAGCAGCTTATGCAAAGCACATCACGGGAGTTAAAAGGAGCCAGAGCAGAGTTTTCTATAGCTGGAGCGACCTGGTGTTGACAGAATGGGGACGCATTTCCACAGCTCAGATTTTTATAATAATACCTCAGGGGAGTCGCTGGCAAAGTTTGGCCCAAATATAATTAGTTTGCACAGCTATTAGGGCCTGATAAAAGGTTTTAATTTGTGTGGAGATCTCTGGAATCTCAGACACTCCTGTCCCTTGTTCTTCCCCAGGCCAGATGAATGAAAGGAGAGTCCCAGGCAGGGAGCGACACAAAACCAAGCATTTATCAGGGAAATAGGGAGTTGTGTTCAGCAGTAAAAAAAGAGATGGAAAATCCAACAAGCTGCCATTGCTGGTGTGTTGGGCTTTGTCCGCTTTGTCCCACCACAACATTAACATATGCCATTCTTCCTGCAGGGAGATGCCATGCAGAGCACAGATCGGGGCATGTGCAACTCCTCAGCGGGTCTCACATTTGTAGGAAAGGTGGTCAGGGACCAAAGAGATAAGACACAGAATAAAATTTGGGGGTGCAGGCAGGTCTTTCTGTTTCTGTCACCTATTAGGGCAGCAGGCAGCTGCTTCCCCAAACTGTGACAAGCAGCAGATCCCTCTCTGCCTCTGGCAAACTGGAAAAGTGTGACACTGCAAAGCGGCATTGAGGGAATATCTTGAAACCAAGAGGATTTTTTTCCCCCTTTTCTCAAGGGAAAGACATTGCCTCATTCCTTGCTGGAAGGGGTCTTGTTATTTTTGTATCAAGATGCATATTTTAGAGGTAGCTATGCCAAATATGCAAAATCAGCTCCAAGAGTTCATTTCCACCATGCAGGGAACCAAAAATATTGCTTTTGTACACACAAAAGTACATAATCTCCCATTGCTTTGAAAAAGCAGGAGGATCTAGGGTGCATCAGGAAGGGAAATGCTAAAAGAAGCTCCCACAGGACACGCTAACCAAGTTTTAGTCATTCCTTGGAGAAAGAACAACCTGGAGCCCATGATGTGATTCCACCAGATTCTGTCTCCTGCTGGGCCAGATCCCATTCCCATGGGAGCTGATGGGAAAGCTGCTGGCATGCAACAGGTGAAATATTCCCCCAATCCCTGTCAGTGTCTTGCTGGTGGTCACATATGTCCTCATGCATCTCAAGTGACCCATGGCAATGTCAGCTGCCTCCTTCACCACAACCACACAAAAAACCAGTGTCCACCCCAAAGTCCTGCTTCTCCATGGCCACTTCACCCTATTTATTTCTCCTGTTTGTATACCCTACACAATACAAGCAGAGCTGGACCATCACTGACCCTTTGCCCAGCTGCTCCATCCAGTACACATTTATTAAACGAGTATCAAAAGTGGTGGCAGATTTACAGGTTAACAATGATTTAGTGGAGAGCACTGCAGCCAAATTAATGCCGGCTATAATGTAGTTTACCTCATTAAACAATGCACACCAAGATCCTGTCTGTTGTAAAACAATTGGTCTCTGAAGCCTAGTGTTCATCTTCCAGGGTTGCTGGGAGATAATAAATGGGTAATATTCCGGCGATAATGGTAATGGAGTCACGGCTCAGAGCTAATATTATGGCAAAGCAGTAATTATTTCAACAGTAAACAAGGGGATGGTTGAGCTGCCGACAGGATTGGAGCCACTTGAAATGCTCCAGTTAATACAGTGGAGCCCGGACCTGCAACTACCTCTTGGAAGGAGAAGGTGCTTGGCCATCAAGTGGGTCAGTTGAATCTCTGTTGAGTCACCCAGCCACCAAAAAACAGGAGGGACACATGTAATAAATTGAGGTGAGACAGCAGGTACAACATGGTGGCCATCCCATCCCATCCCATCCCATCCCATCCCATCCCATCCCATCCCATCCCATCCCAGTCAGAGCCAGAAGCTCAGGGTGGGCTCTGTGCTCCATCACACAGCTGGATCACTCACTTCCCTTCTGTGACACACCACTCATGTTGGCTCAAAGCAAATCTCCCAAGTAGACAAGAGGCAGAGCAGAGACACAAGACCTGGGATGAGCACAGAAGGAGCCTTACACAAACCATCTGCTCCCTCTGAGAGGTATTTCTCTGCTAAAAGGGCCAGGAGAGGACATGGCTCTCTGGTCTTCCATCAATGAGGTGACGTGAGGCTGGGCTAATGGGAGCAATCTCACAGCACGTGCAGCTGATCAGGGGAGGAACAAGGCAGCATAGAATCAGGCAGAGATTTTCCAACCCAAGTGGGTCCCCTTTCTCCCTGTGCCTCCTAGCTGGGCTCTAGATCCAATGTTCAACCTATAACTATCCTCTGCCTCCTCTCCAGGGAGGATGAAGATGACAGGCAGTGTGGTTAATGGACAAACCTCTGAGATGGGAGGATGTGTCCCATTCCCAGGGACAAGCACCTCTTCAAGCTGGGTATTTTTTGCAGATGTTTGTCCTCTTGTTTTAAACCTTGCCAAGAGCCAGGGAGAATCAATACATCCAAATATACCAGACTTCTCCCTGAGTCCCTTTGCTGGTTTGCTGCTGATGTATAGACAGATGATCTCATGAGACCTCTGCCACATCAGGCCACCGTGTCTCATCTATCTTAAGTGCATATACGAGCTGTGATTACTGCTGTGTCTGAGTGCCTCACGACTGGAATGTGTTTATCCTCCTGCAGTTCTGTGAGACAAGGGACTGCGATCGTACCTCTTCCAGGGAGGCCATGGAGGTTAAACAGACTGATCATGGGGGATATCCTGGATGTGGCCACATCAGGATCCTCTGAGCATCTCCCCAGTCTCTGCCTTGCAGCACTGAGGCATTGCCTGCCCCACAAATGACAGCTCAGCTCAGTTAAGGACTCTGGCTCCACACGGGATGCAGCTTTCAGCACCCAGCTTAATCCTGAGATTAATGAGGGATTCCCGCCACAGAGACCTCTTGATCAGGCCTCTTACAAGTAAATACACCATCAGCCAAACCATAATGTTTTCCTACCCTGGCAGCCACTGTCTTAAGCCTCACACCAGAATCCATCATACTACAGCAATAATCAAAAAGCAATTAAATAAAACCATGGCAGAAAAGTCCATCAGGGGTCATTAAGGATGACGACTTGGATGCAGCCTCTGGCTCAGGGTGTCTGTGTATGGCAGAGCAGTGCTGGATGAGCCAGTGGAGGGATCCACATGCACACAACCAGTTTTACACCCTTTCCTTGTGCCCCTGGCCCTGTAACAGCACTATAAGTCCACTTGTCTGCCCACAGAGCCCTCTTCATCATTACTGCTAAACTGAGCCTGCTCCTCCTGGGACAGAGGCTGTTGAGCCTTCATCCCTCCTGGAAGACCCCTCACTTCAATTCCTTGGCACACTTCCTGAGCTTAATGGGAGGCATGACTAGTTTTGTGTCTGCAGCACAGATAAATATCCCCTGGATAGCTCAACATGGTGCCACTCTCTCTGCCAGTGCTTTGGCGTCACCCTGAGCCTGGTGGTCCGGGATGTCGTGCGTCTTCCCAGCCAAGAAATCCCAGCCTTCGTCCGCTGAGAGATGAAAACTGGCCTGACAATATGACAATTGCCATGACAACATCAGTTACCCCCAAAAATAAATAAAAAGCCCAGTAACTATGGAAACACCTGAGTGACCAAAACCAGGCTATTAACTAGAAGACCTCACTGCAGTTTACAGACAGCATCAGCACCACGAGGCTGGGGGCTGTAATCTAGCCAAAGCCTTGGAAACTCGGACATGCTCAGCACCTAAGGGTGCAAAATGGATGTTTATGGGCACATACAGTGCTGCCTTTCAGACCCCTGAGTCCAAGTCTGTGCAATTTCCACCTCCTCTGGACACATGCTGCTGACTTCATGCTGGGTGTTCTATCCAGGCCACTGTTACCTACATTATTCTCTCCCTCTTTGCCTCTTTTGCTCCTTCCCTTCACCTTCAAAATGCCTCTCTTGTCATCCCAATGGTCTGGGCCCCACAGGGGTGCCAAGAAGAGATGGAGCAGCCCCATCCCATACCAGACCTTGGCATCTCACAGTAGTTTCAGAGAGCTGAGTTTTGAAGCCCCAGTGCCTGGCAGCTCCACTGGTACTTGTGATGCCAGCTGGAGCATCCAAGCCCCGGACAGAGCCTCAAAGCTGTTAAGCCTCCTCTGCTGAGGCAGAAGAAACTGTGACTCCAACAGTTTCACTTTTTTTTTTTTTCCACCTCAATCTGTTCCGATGCATTAACAGGAGCTGCTGTGAGTGCATACAGCATTACTGGGAGAAGAAATAAAGTAAGACAGAGGAGTGAGGCAGAGGGACACAAGACAGGCTGTATCACACCTTATTTGGACTGACCATAGTCTCACAAAACACTTCTCCAGAGTCAGCAACCTGCTTTTGTTCCTGAAGAAGGATGAGAATGAGCATAGGTAGAACCAAGGTCTGAGAACAGATGGAGGCACCAAGAGGGCCAACATGCCTGCATTTCACAAAATCAGAACCAGAAAACTCTCTTGCTCAGGTTCACTGAGCTCTTGAGTTATGCCATGAACACAGTCTCCTCATCCCAGCTGCAGGAACTCCTCCAGCACCCAAACTGAACAGAGCTTCCAAAATGGGCTTAACATCTCCTAGAAGATGGCAGCTGCTGCAAGCAGGAAAATTCAGCAGGGTTTACCTGAATGCAAAGTCATTGGGGCAGAAACAGAACAGCCAAGCAGTCAGAGGAGCCTAGAGTCTGGCAAAGGGTCTCGAGTGAGATCAGTCACTGCGGAGCTGGGCTACTCTCAGTGTATATCCTCTGAAAGGCCTGCCCATGCACTCCCTGGTGAGCAAACACTCTTACGTGCTCCATTTCCCACCAAGAGGTGCACTGTGTGCTAGCAGGGGCTGAGGAAATCATCAAACCTGTGAAGTGTCTTTGCACAGAGCAGCACTCACCAGTGCCAGCTCAGGGACTGGCCCTTCAGCCGTGCCTGGCACACACAGCTCTGGCACAGCCTGTCCCAAGCAGCACTGCTGAGAGCCACTTCCCCACCTGCTGCGTGAAACCTTAAATTATGCACCAGCATTCTCTCAAACAATTCTCCCTTGTCCCTTTTCACCACCATTTCAAACAAGATGGAGGAAAATGGCAAGAAGGAGAAGGAGGCATCTTGTTTGTGTCTTCCCATGAGATGAGTAGCAGAACAACAACCAAGAGGGGCCAGCACAAGCTTTGGGTTTTGCTTGCCCCTGGTGCTCCAAATTAGAATGCATCTCACTAGGAAAAGGGATACTATCCCAGCATCTGCTATAGCACCTCTATGCATTTTCTCTGGCTCTCGTTTCAGTCCTCACACTTCCGATCTTCATCTTTGCTGTGTGTGGTGAATACAAAATGAAGAAGTAGAGTTTCCCCTTGGTGGCTTGGCAGACCTAGAAACAGAGGAGCTGCCCACAGAGATGGGCAACCATGGAAGTTGTCCTGGGCCACCTCTGGGCTCATCACCCTCCATCAGCAGGAGATCCAGCTCTGGTAAATCTCTGTGATCACTTGTTCCCTTTGAGTTTTGAAAGCAGAATGCCTAATCATGGCCAAAATCAGGAAAGAGCTGCTGCTGCAAATTACACAGCACCACAGGTAATTTCTGATTAGCTCACTCTTCCTCTCCTGGTGCATCCTCAGTTTCCATAGCAGCTAAGTCCTAAGTAAAATGGAAACATCTGGTTCAAGCGCATGTAAAGATTCCCTGGGGAAAAAAACCTGCTGGATGGCAGCAAACACAGAAAATAGCCCTTGTGAAAGACAGAGGCATCAGGAGCTGGGAGCCTGGTTAGGAGAGGATGGATGGCATGTGGGAGGAGGCAGCAAGGGGCACATGAGTGGGAGACGAGGGTTCTGGGGAGCAGGAGGGGATGTAGGAAGGAGAGCGGGGCTGTGGGAAAACAAGATGCTTGTGAGAAACAGGTGCTGAGGAGGCTGAGCAAAACAAAAACATGTTGTCAGGGTAGACAAGGGGAAGAGTAGGAAGAAAAGGCTTCAAGGTGGGAACACATGGACTGCCTCAACCATAAATGCTGCCTGATGGTGACACACAGTGACAGCAACTTTGATTCCACAGAGAGACACTCAGGGGTGGGTAGGAGCACGTGCATCCATTCACAGACCCTGATCAAAGCCACCAGCTCAGAAGCAAGACCACCTACAGTGGCAAAGCCAACATGTGCTCTGGGGAAATGGTTCATAGAGGCTTCTGTCGAGGGAAGGGGCTGAGATGCTGCCGACTCAGCTCACTCTGCCTGGGCTTTGCAGAGTGATGGATCTGGCCCAGACTTTCGCTCCAGCACAGACAAATAGAAAAAAAAAATCAATGGAGCTGCAGCGAGACACCGCAGCCCTCGTCAGGAGCTGGGCAGGGAGGGCAGCCACGGCGCCATCCGTCACTGCCGCCCCTGCGCCGGCTCCTTCGGCTGCTGGACAGCCTGGCCGGGCCTCCCTGAGGAGAGCTTGAGGCTGTTGTCTGGAACAACAGCCCACGCTGGTAAAAACCTCAGGGGAAATACGACTCTGAGGTGGAACTGAAGCGCTTAGACAGGATCAGAGGATCAGAGCCAGGCACTGCCGCTTGGCCGCACGGCTCATCCCACCCAGAGCCTCCGGATCTCACCCCCGGCTCACCCGTGAGAACCTCGCAGCTGCCTGGGAATATCAGGGCAGCAAAATGCAAAGCAAATGCCAAAAAGCAGCTGGGAAAGGGGGTTGAAATTATACGGTCCTGCACGCCTGGGAATTTGCTTCCCAGCAGTCACACCCACACAGTTCTGCTGAGGGTTTGCTTACCAATTAACAAGGCCACCAATTAATGCTTTGTGTGTTTTCCTGCTCATTTGCACTATTTACAGTTCTCTTTTGAAGCGACCTGTAAGAATTACTTGAAAAAGTTTCAAAACATGGCCAGACAAGCACATTCGATGTGCAGTGCAAGCGGCCCATGCAGGAACTCCATGATCCTTGTGTGTCCCTTCCAACAGAGAGTATTCCCTGATTGTACAAATCTCTAAGCATGACAACCCCCAACCTGGCACCTACAGCCAGACCTCCACAGGACCAAAACCATCTGTTCCTCTTCCAGACCACCAGGATGGATGTTCTTCCACCAAAGCCATTAAGTCCTGTGTTGAGTCACATCTTTTTTGGTGCATTTCACCTTCTTCTGGCAACAGAACAAGCCACTGACCCCTCCCCAGCCACTCAAAAAGAGTGCCATGACCTTCCCAAAATATTTCTGGCAATGTTTGGCTCTTACCTTTGGGTGAGATGTGTCTCCAGGTTATTGTTGGGTCTGGCCTGCCTGTGGCTATGCAGGTGAGGCTGACGTTGCCACCCTCGTTGATGGAGATGTCAGGAGAGATATCGATGATTTTTGGAGACACTGCAATGATGCAAAGAGGAGAAGGAAAATGAAACTGGTTCCGCTTCAACTCAAATCTTAAACTGTGGGTGAGGGAGGCTGAATTTCCATCCTCCCTCCACTTTGACAATCTATGCAGCAGCCCATCAGTCGCATCTGACTTGGCAGTAACAAACAGGGAAAAGAGGGGGCAGAGAAGACACAGCTGAAGTGGGAAGAAACTGTAGCCAGAGGGGATTCAGTCATTTTAGGGAGGCTCAAGAAACTCCTCCGTGGTGTGAGACAGTACTTCTTCCTACTCCACTTCCAGCATTCCTTGTGTCTTCTTAGCCATGACAAACCCTTCCCAGCAGAGCTGCATCTTTCCTAAAAACATGAGTCACCCCTTTCAAACTCCTGCAGCATTTCCTGCAGCTGTGAAGGCTCTGCCACTCAGAGCACTCAGGAGTGAGTCACATACAGGGGCTCCAGGCCCCAGGAGTGACACAGGTACAGGATGGGGGTTAGAATGGTGCTGGGAAAGGATGAGGAGCAAGCAGGGAGCGCTTAGCTCCTGCTGCTGCACGAGCAGAGGACACGATGTGGCTGCTGGGGAGGGCTGGGTTTTCTGGGAGACCTACGGTGGGGATGTATGAGGGAAAACCATTGGCTGCTGTTATCAGCCTGCACCTGCAGAATATAATAAAGACTGTCACCTTTCTGCTTTTATTTTCAAGCTTTCTCCAGAGCCTGGCACCCTGCTGCAGCACTTTGCAGGAGAATCACAAATCACCTCCACCTTCCACCCCTGCTGGAGAGCCCCCATTCATCACCCCACTTGGGGCTTCGGGCCAACACCCCAAATCCTGACTTGCACCCCACTCCTGAGCCTCCCTTCCCTGCCTCTCCCCACCTCCCACACCTTCCTGGGCTGCGCCAAGCCAGAATGACTGCAATGGCCTTGCACGCAATGCCTCTGCTGTGCAGGTAAGTAATTTATTGATCCGTAAAGCACTCCAAGATGCTCTGGAAGGGATTATGTCATGCCAGTGCCGTGCAATAAAATAAAAAATGATGGATTTTTTGTGAACATGATGGTGATTTAGGGTTTGTAGTTGGAAGTGTAGTTAAAGTACATTTTAAGTGGAAATCAAGGTGGGTAATGAATTATTCTCTGTTTTGAAGGGCTTCTGGGAGTTCATTTTTTTTGCTGCTCTGGGCACGATGGCTAATCTGCTAATCATGCACTGGAGAACAACTCTGGATCAGGTGCTCCCAAACAGAGGGGGCTCTGGGGCAGGACAATGGAGGACAAAAAGACAACACCTAAAGAAGTATTAATATGCTTCAGTGTCACTAAGGGGACAGCACATTCCTCATGGGACCACTCAGAGCTGGGAATGCTCTGCCCGTGGCCAGGTCCGTTGAGGAGATGCAATTAATTACAACATCGTTAGGATTGCCCTGCTGTGTTCCTGGTGAGGCTGGGACTGCCAGCCAGGCAATCCATGTGTGGTCTAAAAACACAGAACATATAATCTAGACAACAAGATAGGCTGAGGGGGTATTACCATTGTCATTTTGGAGAGGTGGGAAGAGCCAAGCAGAGGTGCAGTGATCACACTCCTTTGCCTGGGAAGTAGCAAGGACTTCCAGCTCTAAGTCCCAAGAAAACAAAAGCAGTATCCATCATCATTAATGTGCTGTTTGCTGCATCACAGAGGAACCTTTCTGATGTTTTTAACTGCTGAATCCACATCGACCCCATTCAGTTTGTTTTGCAGAAGCTTTAAAAAGAACAAGGGTGACTTCACACTGTTTCTCTGGGACTGCACAGACCCATTTGCACCCATCCAGGTGAGAGACAAAAATCAACTGACTGGGGTATAAAACATAATTAAAACAACTTAAACTTGGGTTTGATTGACAGGGTAAAGGGGTATGCCTTTAACGTGAGGAGTGTTGATTTAGAACAGGTCTAAGGAGTTTTTTACAATAAGGGTGGTGAGGCTCTGGCACAGGGTGCCCAGAGAATCTGTGGCTGCCCCATACTGGGGAGCTGTTCAAGGGGCTTGGAGAAGCCTGGGATAGTGGATAGTCCCTGCTCACAGCAGAGGATGTAACTAGAGGGTCCTTAAGGTCCCTTTCAACCCAAGCCTTTCCATAATTCTATAAAAAGTGGCTTGAGCTGCTCATGCAACAGGGAAAAAGTTCACCATAATCTGGCAAGCCCAGGACACTTTGAGGGAGATTCAGTTTACTGTGCCCTATCTGGAATGAGAGAAGGCAAGAACATCTGGGAAGCAAACCAGAGAAACGTCACAGAAGCTGTTAACTAAGTCCGGAATTGTCTATGCAGTGGTAGGATTTAACACAGTGGTTATCGTATGCTAATTAAATATTTGAACATTAAACCACATAAACTATTCCAAACGCCTTTCTAGAGACACAAGAGGTGTGTTGTAAGTCTATAACCAGACTGGGGAGGGAAATCTTAATAAATAAATGATCCAAGTACATATTTAATATTATTTAACAGTCACCAACACTTCCATTCTCTCTTCATTAAAGGATTTTCATCATCACTTGCCTTTTCTGCAGCAGTGGGGCAGAGGAGACATTTCCTCTGCCGAAAGCAAGATGCAGATGGAGCTATGCCCCTTTGGGAATGAACAAATAAATAAAACTAAGTAAATGCAGGCTTCTCAGGCAGGAACCTTCTCCTTGTGGGCAGTCCTTTTGTGTTCAGCATCTCTCTTGCTTGGAAGTGATTAAACATGGCAGTGTTGGCCAAGCTGCTCCAGTGACACTGCACAGATTTCCCCACAGGCAGGCTGGTGTTTTATTGATCCACCTCCTTCTTTTTCCCCCTCCATCCTTGCCACGGCTCTGGGAAAGGTATCTGGGTGTTCTCAGCCCCCCACAGGTGCCATGGGCATACCCCCAGCTTGTCCCAACGCGGTGCCTGCTCGCACACTAGGAGTCCCCAGGACGGAAAACAGCTTGCTTAAATATTTAACCAAAGCATATGGTGAGCTCCACGTTTGAGGGTGTTCAGGCAGGTGATAGATGTCTTTGTGGATTCAAGCATATGTGCCTGCCGACACACATCTATTCCCTGGCGCACAGACGCCCTCCTGCCACTGACACAGATGATATCCCTGCTCTGCTTTCACCTCCAAATACCCGCTCCTGAGCCAGCACAGGTGTGCAGCTCATGGATCCCATGCCCGTGTCCCACGGCAGTGCTGCACACAGATCTTCACATCCTGGGAATGTGGTGGGACTCCCCTGGCATTTCTGCCACCTCCTCTGCTGCCTGTCCCATGGCACCCACTGCAGGGCTGAGGCCTTCCCTGATTATTCCTCCAGATGCCTTTTATAGCTCATCCCAAACTGCATAAACATGACCAGCTTTGCCTCATTGCTTAGGCTCTGCCATCTCCATCTCCATCTCCATCTCCATCTCCATCTCCATCATCATCACCTCACCACTCACCTTCCTGGCATGTACTGAGTGTGCTGTTCACCTGGGCTGTCCTCTCCCTGACCCCATGTCCCCATGTCTGTCTCCTGACACTCCAGCACCCCAAATTTCACCCATGAATCAGGCTGAGTCGAGGGTGCATCTGGAACTACCTCTCCACCTCAGACTGGCAAGGGGACTTCGAATGAGCCTTGCTAAGTTGCCTATTCCTTCTTCAAGGAGCAATTGCATTTTTTATTTTTGCCTTAACTACTCCCTTTCTACCCACTTGTGGGAGCCAAGCAAGTAGTGCAGAAATACAGCTGTGACCTGTCCAGATCAGCAAACCCCTTTTGGTGTGGGAGAGAGGTAGAGCAGGTGCTTGCCCCAGCCAAGGGGTCTCAGCTTCTGGCACAGCCTGGGAGAGAGTCACTGTCTTAGTAAGCCCAGCCCTGCTTCCCCTTTATAAAACATGCAAACCTCCATCTTCCAGCATGAGCAACATCTGCTCTAGATCAAAGGAAACAACAAAGAACAACTATAAAAGTGTCTGAAAGAAAGAAAAAGAGGGAGAGTCAAACTTGCGTTCTGCAGGTGATCTGTGATGTGCACTGGCAGCTTCATGAGCATCAGCCTGACACTAGTGCTTTTCATAACAGTTTCTTATTGCTGTCACACTCAGACTTCCCTGTGTTTTACAGAGTTTTCTGCCATGGGTCCTGCTGCTGGGATTCAGTGAGGGGGAGTCCTGGGTGTCCTGTCCCTCCTCACAGCAATGCCGAGTCAAATCAAGCCCACCCTCTGGCAACTGAGGCTTTGCCAAAGGCAGGGACCCCAACATCCAGCTCCAGGACTTCTCCAGGTTGTAACCAGAGCACTTTGGAGCTGCCAGGTCAGGAGAAGGTGCAGTGCAGGCTGCCACAGTGCCAGGCATCTCCATGGTGCCTCCTCCCTCTTTTGTGTTCCAAAGCTTTCTGCCTTTAGGGAGCAAATTGAGAGCCCTGCGCCTTCAATTACAGGTGTATTATAATGGGCTTTTAAATCAGTTTGTGCTGCTCTAACACAATTATAATTAAGAGAAAAGCAGAGAGGGTTTCGTCTCTCTGTCATATCATCCTTTCTTCATATAATCTTTCCTTCATATCATCCTTCCATCATATCAGGAGCTGTTTTGAGCCTGTCCAAAGGTGTGAGGAAGGGTAAACACAGCCTCAGAGCCTGCTCAGTCACAAAGGTTTGTACACAAACCCCTTGTGGGTGCCTATCCTGCTCCCCAGGGCTTCCTGGACCTGGGTTGGCACCACCACCCCCTTCCCAGGTTCAGCACAGCTTTACTGAGGGATTGATCCCCCTCTTCACAAACCCTGTCAGCAGCCAAAGCCATGAAGAAAGAAAGCTGGAAACAAAGAGGACATACATAACGACCTTAATAAGCAATTAATAAATAACTAAAGACAATTGCTCGTTGTAAAGCGAGGCATAATGAGATGTGTCATACGGTACTGAAATGTGTCTGAATGATTTCCCAGATAGGTAACAGCTCCTGTTGCAGGGAAGCTTGGAGGACATGAAATTTTTTACGCCCGTCTCTGCAGCAGGTTATACAGCACAGCATCATAATAACTCAAAGGAGGAGGGGGAAACAAGACGTTCCCAATCATTCATTAGTAAAGTATTTGTGAACACGGGTATAATTCACCACATAAACAGCAGGGTTTCTGCAGACAAACTTTACAGCTAAGTGCCAAAAGGGAGCCCAATCTGATTCCACTTACGACGGCATAAATCAGCACTACTACTGCAGTCAACAAGGGATACACCACAACAAACGTGGCACAGTAGGAGAGTCGGGGCTCAAGCACAAGGATTTTCCCCTGATTTCTGGATGGTCCAGGTCACGAACCTGGATCAAGAGCAGCTCCCTAAGGAGTCAGGGTGCTGCTTCACTAGATTCACTCCCCTGCTTTCAAGACTCTGAAGGGATCCGCATCATTTTTCCTAGCAAAAAAAAAGTGAAGAAAACACCTGACACCAAGCCCCACACCTATGGGGAATCAAACCAGAGTTTCTTTGCATGGCTACTAATAAGCAGCTTTCAGAGGAGGCAGAATCTCTCCCTCAGGTTTGGGAGAGTTCTATGTTCATGTTACAATACCTAAAGGAAGATGTGGCACTGCTCTGGACTTTGTTTCCTCCTTTAAAATAAGTCTAATGATGCTGAGTGAAAAGAAAACAAGAAGAAAGATATAAAAACAAAGTTTTCCCATTATTATCCATGAAGAAATACAGCCAAACAAGGAGTGTTTGGCAGTTCAGCTCCCTGTCTAGACAGATCTCATTTTCAACTCCACACACGCTGCACAGATCTAGTTTCCAGTTTTTGCACCCCGAGCCACCTGGGATTCCCCCTGCAAGCCAAGCAACGCCTCATGAAAGGCAGAAAATTGAAGGATCTCGAATCCTTAAGACACCTGCATCATTTTTCTAGCATTATTGACACCACTCCTCAAGGCACGACAGCCTCTCTCACAACTGCCTCCACGGTGACCATCAAATTGACAGTGACTTTGTCACACCCTGCTCAGGGGACGCAGGGTCCCCCAGCTCCTCTCGTTCCACTGGGTACCAGTGAAGTCTCCATCAGACCCTTGGGAAAATCCCTGTGTGGGGACGAGCCATAGCATGCCAACAGCACCCCAGAAAGTTTAAACACGACTTGTGCTTAATACAAAGCTTGTCAAACCCATCACCTAGAAATGCTGGATGTCTTTATTAGATTCCTTTATCTCCCCCCAGGATCAGAGGGACACGACAAAATGATTCTCGGTGGAGATGTCATCATCCAGAAACTAATTAAAGGCTGCACGGGAAGTCGGGCCACGCACACTCTGGAGAACAAAACGCATTAGCAACCCGAGTCGGGGAAAATATTACAAGTGAACTTCAGATCAGAAAGGGCGAGCGAGGGATTTCACAGCAGCTCTCCTCTACCCATCTTTCCTCACACTCATCCTTTACACTCCCTCGTCCTCGACAGGTGACCCCAGCCTGGGGCTGGTTAGGACCAACCTGGGACCTGGGGGATGCAGGCCAACAGGGGATCCTTACCTCCTCGCTGGGAGAAAATAATGAGTAGTGGAATTTCCTTTATTTTTAATGATAGAAAAGCCTCCTTGCTGTGGGTCAATAAATGCAGTGACGGATGGATGGATGCTGGCTCTGCCAGAGCGCTCCTGGCAAAACCCTCAGTCTCCTTGGGTCTCATCTCTCCATCAACATAATGACAAGAATTTCTCATCCTTACAGGCTCATTAAAAAGACAATAACATATGAAATTATGAGATACCCAGAGCCTATGGCCACAGGAACTGGACATGGGAGCATTTCTCCATGGGGACAGATGCACAGATCTAGTTTGGGACCCATGTCTCAAGTGTACCTGCAAACAGCCCTTCCTGGAGTCTCCTGTTCCAACAGACAGACAGCAAATATCAATGATATTGCTCATCTGATCCATCATTACAATCTGTCCCACTAAATTCTTCACAAACCCCCAGCTCCCCTCCCCACAACCAGCCAGACTTGCTGTGCCCCACCCTCCTGCTCCCCACTTTTCTCCTGGGGGGGGGGGGTGGGGGGGAAGGCAGGGGGAAGGCTTTCCCTGACCCCTCCAGCTCCATGTCCCTGCAGAGTGGGCATCATGCCAAGGGCTGAGCTCGCCAAACTGCCCCTGTGCCACTTTACTCCTCAAAAGGGACCTGACAGGAACAAAGGAGCTCAAACATCCTTTCCAAAGATAAATCAGATGCTCTAATGCAGCCTGCATCTCCAATGAATATAGGGCAGGTGTCTCTGAAGTGAAGTATTAGTTAAAATGATGCTCTTTAAATTACATTTCGGCTATTTCAGGCAGACAGGTTGTGTGTGGGTTGGGCTGGGTTTTTTTTATGATCTATCTAGAGGCTTAGAAAGACACAGAGAGAAATAAATCTCCCTTCCATTAAAAACACACTATGCTCTTGCATATTTGTTCTTATCTCGGCACTCTCGCTCTCCCTCTCCCTGGGCTGGAGCACTAAGTGTTTGTGATTACACTTCCACACTGACACTCGGCTAATTTGAGGAGCCAGCAGCCCGTGCCCAAGCAGAGTGTGTGGCTCCCCACCCTCGTAGGAGGATGGGCTGTGCTTCCCCAAATGCCTCTCTGGACACGGTGCCTTTACTTCAGAAACCATTGAGATTGGTGGTGTTAATGTGGAACCCCCCCAAGTTGTGACTGAGTTTTTCTCAATCTTTTGAGTTTATCCATTTACATCCCTCCCTTGCCAGTGCTGCTTTCCTCCCATCCTTCCTGAGCTCCAGCTCTTCCAGGTGCCTCCCATGCTCCAGACAGAGCTTTTACTTCTGCTGGGCTTCTTCTCATCTTTGCCTTTGACTCCAGTAAAAAATTAATGGATCAGGCAGGGAACACAGCCCTGTTATTGTCTGATTAGGTGGTCTGGAGGCTGCTAGTTATGCCCTGAATGTTTGTCTGGGAGAAGAGAGTGGGAAAACAAAGCTTGTGGAGTGGGAGAACAAAGCTCGTGAAGTAGAGGTCAGCAAGGTCCAGCACTTCAAAACGAATCACAGGTGAGGTGATCCATTCCTCCTTGTGCTGCCACTCCTCCTACCCCCACGGGAACACATCACTTGTGACTCATCCATCACTCCAGCACAGACAGCTCTACCTTCCCAAAGATGCCCTGACCCATTCCTTACTCCTCTTATGCATTTCTTTACATCCTTACTTTTTCAGGCTCACCTTCTTGGGCTCCAAGACCCCTCCAGCCACCTTCACCCCTCCCTTGGATATTTCTTGTCTCTCACCCTATCCCAAGGCACATTTCTAGGCCAACTCAGAGCTGCCCCAAGTCCAGGTGACAAAGCCAAAGTTCAGCCAAAGCGATACAGAGTCTGTGGGATGATGCTCACTGTCCTTCCCAAGCCTTCAAATGTGGTTTATTTCAATAGCCCAAACACCCTGGGAGATAAGGGAGCATTATCATTCCCACTTCACAGACGGGGAAATGAGACCCAAAGATCAAACGGGTCAGAAGTGCCTCTCCGGATCAACGCTCTGCAGCACCTGCCTCTCAGGCTCTGTAGACCTTGGAAAACCATGTCAAAAAGGCACAGGGAGAGTGAGGGTGGCTGCCAGGGTAGGTATTTCCATTGGGCTGCACAGAATAAGAGTTCCAAGATTAAAAATCAGCCATCAGGCCATCGAGACATAGTCGTATATTCCTTTACACAGAGGGGTAATTAAAATTTCTATCCAAATTTTCAACCCAACCAAGCAACATTTGAGAGAGCTGAAAGCAAAGGAAAAGGAGGGAGCGACAGTCCCACAGGGGAAGGATATCGATGTGCCTGGAGAATGTGGGGGCTGTTCTCCTTTCCCATTAGGACTGCTCCTTCATTTCCTGTTTCTCCTAAACAAAGCCCTCGAGCCTTCTTCTCGGCCACACTCCTGCCTCCGAGAATGCCAGAAAAGCCACAGGGAATTATCTCCACCAGAGCATCCTTAATTTCCCTATTTGTCTTCCTAATGCCCAGCCTCATCACCAACACCATCTATTCCCCATGTGCTCCTACTTTACATGGAAGGACTATTTTTACCCCATTCTTCCTATGCCTCTTTTTTCCTCCCATTTAATAATTTTGGAGGCTTTTTATCCACACTTTCCTTTCTTTCCTTTTTCCCTTTCATTTTTAATACCTGTGGTTCTCCGATTCAAAATCATTACTGTTTTTAACTTGACTCGAGCCTCTTAATTAAGTTACTTTCCATTATTTTTTATCTAGTCCATTTGTCTACATCCCCCGCACCCTCCCTAATTCTCCCTTTCCTCCCCAAGGCAGGCTGGGTATGAAATCTTACATTTCCATTTGGCTAACAATCGCTTTGAATTTTTAAATGCTATTAAATTGGATCACACCAGTCACTGGACTGGAGTTGTCGAGCTGTGATATTTACTCGCGCCAGTCAAAGGGAAATGAAATTGTGACGGCGCAGGGGGGAGGCGATGGGGGAGCCCAGATTTATTCTGCCCGCGGTCCTCGCAAACAGGCACAATCCCCTCGGATTTCTCAGCGAGTTCAAAGGAAACTCTTACGCTCAACCATGAATGTATTGTAATGTCTTTAATAAATCAATTACTTGTTGGCAGGGAAGTGTCACTGCATCTCCAATCCTTGTAATCACCTCAGCCTTGCTGTGTTTTAAGTGTGGAAAGCCCACGGTGGTAGACAGGGAGCCAGGAGCATTGTCGGTGTAGGGCAAAGCACAGAAAGCACCACTTTGTCTTGCCAGGAAAGACCAAAATATGCAGAAAGGATTTGCATCGTGTAAAAACACACACACATACACAGAGTGAACCCCAGCTCCAGGATAAGGACACCATGGTACTGGAGGGACCCTGCCAGCACTGCATGGGGCTCATCCTTCCCAGGGCTGCTCTTGGGATGCAGAAGCTTGGAAGGAATGGCCACAACAGGTTAACTAACGGGAAAGGTGGTGTGGTAATAAATGCCTACCCCAGGAAACCAGCCTGTGGTGATGGGAGCAGCCTCTGTTCCTTCCTGCCCAGTGATGAGCAGGGGTATATTGCAAAGAGCCAGACAACCTTTTGTTGCACTAATTCAGACCCTGAGTTTTGTTCTTCTGCTTCAGGAGGGCATCATATTTCAATTTTACTAAAAGAGGTCCTTTCCACCTGAAAATTTGCTAAAGGGAGAGGGATTTGATTACAAAGTAGCCCAGGCCAAATCCAACCCCTCCTCCTCTCTCTGTGCTGACAACATCCTCCCCCTCCACAACAACAATCATCAGAGCACAAACAGACAACAGAGCCTTTCAGAAAGTAATGAACTCTGGTTGGAGCCAAGGCAGGAAGGGTTTAATGCTCAGCACAGAAAGCTTGGCGAGGCCATCAATTATATAGCCCTGCTGCTGAAGGAGCAAAAAAAGAAAAAGAGAATATTTCAGACAGACTTGGCCAAAAAGAAAAGATAGGGAAGGAAATCACTGTGAGAGAGATTTAATTTCACAAGCAGAGAGAAGTGTTTGCAAAAGAGGAGGAGGATCAAAGGCTGAAGCTCTCAGGCTGGCTGGGAGGAGGAGGGATTACAAGGAGGGCAAATCATAGAGGAGACATCTCTGTTGATGACTTGTGTCAATGCTGGGGCAGGCAAGGAGAGCCCTAGGCACAAACTGGGGAGTCTGTTGGCTGTGGGGGCCCAGTGGGCAGGAGACTTGGGCAGAGAAGAGGGTAGATTGAGACCTGTTCATCTTATCTCACACAGGACAGCAAACCAGCACATCCCTCTCCTGCCTCACCCCAAATCCTACCCAGGAAATTATACAAGATGCTACCAAAAAGGAGAGCTGAAATCTTTTGGGCATCTCTACTACTGGGACCAGTAACCAAGAAATGAAAAATCACAGAAGCCCAGAATGGTTTGGATTGAAAGCAACCCTAAAGATCATCTCAGTCCCCAGGGGCAGGGACACTTTCCAGTATCCCAGGTTGTTCCAAGCCCTGTCCAACCTGGCCTTGGACACTTTCAGGGATGGGGCAGCCACAGCTTCTCTGGGAACCTGTGCCAGGGCCTCACCACCCTCACAGGGAAGAATTCCTTCTGCATGAGGGTACGGATCCACATAAAACAAGACCTCCCCGCCCTGCCCCCTGCATCCATGGGGCCATGCTGATCCCTTCCAGGGATCCAGTCATGGACTAAGGAGCAAATTCACCTCTTTTCTGAGGGACAGGACAAAGAGGTTTCATTGCTGTCTCACAGCAGGAATAAAACATCCAAAGCAGAAATATTTCAAGACCATATTAAAATATCTTGTTTGAAGAATCACATTTCCACATGTTTTACAAAGATCCTTGCCTTTTTGTTTTCCACTTCCTTCTTCTCCTTGTCTTTGTAAATCTCTTTCTTCTCTATTGCATTACCAGAACAAAAAGGAAAACAAAATCACAACTCTCCCCATGTTTCAGTGCAGCTCCTTTTTTCCAGCTTCCCCTTCTCCTTCAAAACCCAAGCAAGAACACTGTGAAAAAACCCATATTTTCCACCCAGTTTTCCCCTTTATTCTCCCAGTGACCTCCTCCCAGCCTCAAGCTTGGGCATATTTGCTGGAGATTCTGTAGCCCTCAGAGGCAGCAGGGCTGGGCAGCTTTTCGGCAGCTGTTCCCTTGGCCTCTCCTTTATCTCCAGCATTGTGTTCACATCTGTTTCCCCTCTGCCTCTTTCCCTGCTGCTGGGAGTCTGCTTTTAAATCACTGCTCGGCACAGCACAGCAGCTGCCAGGCACAGGTTACATGCCCTGTTTGGATGGGGGATCCAAAAGCTGTTTGCAAACCTCCCTCTGCTTTTTTCTTCTCTAATTTTCTTAATTTTTTTTTTTTTTTAATCCTCCTGAACCTGCCAGTGCTGCCACACTGCTCTCCCCTCCTCCCTTTTGGCTGCAAAGCTCTCTTGGCTCTGGAGGCATGTTCAGACACCTGGTTTCTGGCAGCATGGGGTTTGGCAGTGGCTGGCAGTGTGCAGCTCTCCGATAGGGAATGGGAGGAGAGTAGGGATCATGGTGGGGGTCAGAGATACCCACTGTGGCTATCAAGGTTGTGCCGGTGGCCACTTGCACTTCTGGCTTGTTGGTGGCTTTCTACCACCCGCATTCCTCTGGCTTTGCCTGCAGCTCTGGCCAAGGCCATTTCTAGTTTTGTTGAGGATTTGTAGGTAGAAAAACACAGATCTGTGCAGCATCACTCAGGAGCTAGGAACGCATTTAGGACAAGGCACTGCCATCTGTGGCTCCCTTCCTCAGCAGAGTCCTGCTCCCAAGCAGGGCAATTTTGGCAGAGCAAGGCAGCAAACCCTAGGGAGCAGAGCCAGACACGTGGAGGGCTGGATGCCTCACTGCCACCCTGCCCACACAGTGGCTCCAGGCTAAATTCCCATTCCAGATTGCAATCTCTCTGTGCTACCAAAAAAAGAGAGGGCTATATCCTTCAGACAGCCAGTAATGTACAAGTTCCTTGACAAACTTGGCTGATTCCTCCCCAACCTCCTTTCACTCAAGGTCTGTGTAGGATTGCAGGCCAGGATCCCCGTGGATGCCACCCTCATGGCAAAGACCACACCAAACAGACAAAAATCTCTTGGGAAGAGCCCTTTGCTTCACCCTCTGACTCCCCAAGCCTCTGCAACAGGTTTTTGCTTCTGGACTCTCCTCTGTAGAGACTGGCCAGAAAAATCAGTTCTAAAGGCCAAAAAGAAGAGTCAGATTAAAGTATCAACTCTGAATTTATGCTCAGGACTTAAGGTTTAATAATGCAACACAAAAATCAATATTTAATAAAGCAAATGATGGAGAAAAACAGTGAATGGAAGATGAGCTGCCGCTCATGTTTTCAAACATGTAACCCCCGCAGGAGCAGGGTTGGCAGGATGGATGTGGAACCAGATTGCCACAAAGAGCTGGCACACAGGATGCCCCAGGTCCCAGAGATTCCAGCTCTGGTGTCAAGGGGAGCTCACAGGTCTTTTATTACAGGACAAACAAGGAATTACTGCAGAGGTCAGAATCCAAATACTCATGGAGAGAGATCAAATGCTGAGGCTCAAGGGGAGCTGAGCAGCTGCTGCATTGAGAAGGCCCAGATTGGGGCTGGGCTGGAGGAACATGGAAGGGGCAGCAGGACCCCCAGATTCAGGTGCCAAAGAGATGTCTGGAGATGAGAAGCTGGGAGGGAGCACAAGGGCTCAAAGCAGAGGGAAAATTCCTGCCTGCTGAGCAGGAGAGGAGGTGGTGTGAGTAGTTCAGCTGAGCAAGGGGGCAATTGGGGCACTAAGCATGGCTGGCAGGTGTGGTGGCACAGCAAGTGTACATCCCTAGCATGGCAGGAGTGCATCTCTGGGAATGGCAGACCTGCATCCCTGGGCACAAACCACACATCCCCGGACAAAGCAAACCTGCATCCCTGACCACAGCATGAGTGCATCTCTGGGCATGACAACTGTGCATCCCTTGGCACAGCAAGCCTGCATCTCTTGGTATAAAGTGTACATCCCCGAGCACAGCAAGAGCTCATACCTGGGTAAAAAAATCCTGAGTCTCCAGACGCAAAAAGAGTGCATCCCTGGGCATGAAAAGCATAAATCCCTGGGCACATCCTTCGGCCAAAAGCACACATCCCTGGGCATGGCAAATGTGCATCCCCAGGAGCACTGGGCCTGGGCAGGACGAGGGAAGCTCTGCGATGCTTGGGAAGGATCAGCAGCTCTGCCTCCCTCCCCTGGAGGCTGGAGAAAACTGCAGCAAGCCCCTGCATGGCACAGAGATGTCACCGCCTTGTCCCCCCACTGCCTTTCCAGACCTGATACAATGCTGCCAGCCAGGAAAGGAGGAGTTTTGCCCATACCCATGCCAGCGATGGCAAGTGCTTCTTGGTGCTTCTTGCTTCTTACTTACATGGCTTAGGGTGCACAAAAATCTGTGCCCCAGCTTATAAAGTCTGGGGACTCTGGTTAAATGCTCTAGGCAAAGGAGACTCTCACTTGTATAAGAATCAGTGCCCTTGGATGAAACCCCTCCCCTGGCGCGCTGCGTGTGTCGGGTTGTCTGCCTGGCCTCGCAGCACGGCAGTAATTTGTAGCTTGTGCCTGAATCCTTCACATTGAAAGATGACATATAAATATAAAACGTTATCACTCCATAACAGCCACATGCTATAAAACGCCAGGCAGAAGGATCTGGAACTAGATGGAGGCAGTGCTTTAAATCCTTCCCTGCAGAGTTACTGCCGCTGAAACAACAGACCTGCTCCAAAGAGCTCCAGCAACGGAGGGAGAAGAGGACAGACCCCGATAAAAACACCACAATTGAGGAATTAGATGAATAAGTGATGGGATGACAGCACGACCTCCCCATGCTGACAGCCCCAGGGTAGCAGTAGCACCGGCGCACCGGTGACGTCTCCTCCCATTCATCCCCTGCTGTGATTTTCGGAGGATGCTCCCTGTTCCTGTAGTAACAACAAAGCGCCGGTACCAATGTTACACTACAGCGGGCTGACTCCGCTCCCGCGGTTACGATAACAATGCTGTTACTGTAGTAACATTACAGAGCCGAGGTCTCACTGTTCTACCCTTAATTTTATTGTCGTAAGATTAAATTGCAATAATGTTATTGAGCTGCCATTAGTGTTACCATGGCAACAATAACATTAAGGTAGCGATATCACATTACAGTGGTCCAACCGTTCCACCACAAATATTTTAATGTAGTAAAACAAAAGAGATTACTGCAGTAACATTAAACTGCAGTGACCTCATTAAACCCCCACTGGCTTTATCACAGCGCTCCTCTGGAAGCCACACATGGCAATGGGAGATGCCCAACGCACATCCCGGGTGCTGCTGTGCCACCCCTTTGGCTGGTAAATCCACAGGGAAGAAAGCGAACTTGCTGCACATCTGGAGAGCCGCACACAGCTCCAGTCCTCTCTGCCTGGAGAGCTGCGGCACCGCCTGCCGCTGCCTCCCAGAGTTACCTGCTCCATAGAAGGGATTAGCGGAATCACTCCTGAATGGCTCTGGGTGAGGCGGGTGACCTCTCCCTGAAAGCCTTTGGAGAGGTTGGGTGAACAAGGCTGCTGGGAGCTCGCGTGCTCAGAAAGGCTCAAAAAGAGGAGCAGACTCTTGTTCTCCAGAAGAGGGGTGATCCAAGGGTGACCTCCGCAGCTCTGAGGGAGTAGCAGAGAGAGTTCCACAGAGCTCTCCTCGCTGCCACTAAAGTGCACAGAGCTGAGCCAGGGAGGATGGAAATAGTGGAGCCACGGGGATGTCAGAGATAGGAATGCCCCCAACACTGAGGCACGGGACATCTGGAGGGGACCACAAAGAACTCTGTCAGTGCTGCCTGGGGGAGTCCAGTGAAACACAGGACTACAGCATTAGCACTTCATTGAGGAGACAAACAGGAATTAGCCACAGCCTGGGTGTACACAAGAAAGAAAAACAGGAAGGAAATGAAACCAGTCTGTGTGTCCTGTGAATCACTGGATTTTCCTCCTCCTCTGCTCCAGTCTCCTGCCAATTATTTCTCCTCGGGAGCAGGATACATCCTCCCATGACTCTGGCCTGCTTCATCACTGGAGTCCCAGGCAAGCCCAGAGGACGCCTTGAGGGAATGGTTTGAAATTGAAAAAGGTTGATGTAGAGCAGATGAAAGGAAGGAATTTTTTCAATGAGGGTGATGGGATCCTGGCACAGGATGCCCAGAGAAGCTGTGGCTGCCCCATCCCTGGAAGTGTCCAAGGCCAAGTTAGATGAGGCGTGGAACAACTTGGCCTAGTGGAAGGTGTCCCTGCCCATGGCAGGGATGGAACTAGGGAGTTGTTAAAGTTCCTTCCTATCCAAAAGCACTCTGAGATTCCGTGCCTTCCCTTCTTGCCAGCCTCCCTATTACCTCCTTCTAACAGTGTTAACTCACCCAAGCACTGTCCACCTCCCCATCCCTCCCACTCTTTACACCAGCAGGCTCATCCAAAAGCTCTGGGAAGGAACAGCATGGTGGGACAACCCCAGTGGGATGCAGCACGCCTGGCTCCCTCCAGCAGCAGCACGGACATGAAACTGGGGCAGCCTGAAGCTGTAGCAAGGGCAGAATGTGAGCCCAGAGCAAACTCTTCCACAGTACAGACTCTGGAGTCTCTTTTCCCTCTCTGCTCCCACCCCACAATATAATTGCTAATTAATAATAACGTTTAGTTCTCAGATAGCACATTCCATCTTCAAAGACCTCTGTCGACATTAATGAATTAATCCTCATCAACCCCCCTGTGAAGTAGGTGACAATTATTATCTCTGCCGCACAGATGTTAAACTGATTTGCAAAGAGGTCAAGTGACTTTGGGGAGGCTGGAGGGACTCTGGCCAGGTAGGAGGCCACTCCACAGGGGAACATGGACAAGCACATCCCAGAGAAGCAAAGGCTGGGACCCGAGGGTGTGGGGGAGATGGAGAGATCCAGGGGCAGTAATGGATGTGGGACCTGCAGAGATGCTCCCTGAGGGCAGAGCAAAATGAGGATAAAGAGCCAAAAACTAGGCCAGTGCGTGAGAGCTTGTGAGAGACCTTCAGTCCTCCACAACAGCCCGGATACAAAAGGCAAGGATGTTTTGACAGAGGGACAATGATTAGCAACAAAAGAGAGACGGGGAAGGAACACATCAGTCAAGGAGTCGAGAGTGCAGGCAAAGTGAGGGAGGGAGGATTTCCATTTTGTTCCGCTGGCTTCCTCCCCTCCACTGCTTTGGGGAGTCTCTCCCAGCTCCCCCATGCCTTTTAGGAGTTATTATCTAAACCTGCTTTTGCTTCTAGAAGGAATAGCTGCTCCCACGGGGGAAATGTGTAAAATCACCAGTAAATCCATGCCAGAAGCGGGGGGAGCATCTTGCCCAGTGTGAAACTCAGCCCGTGGCTTCAAACGCGACCAATGTCTGCACATCCTCTGCCACCGGTGTGCAAATCCCTTTTCCCTCTTTGCTCCCAGAACTCATGGCATTGGTGGCAGAGGCTCATCCCCACAGGTAAGGTGGTGATGACTACAGGGACTGAGCCCTCCTCCCAGCAAAGACATTTCCCAGGCACCCAGGCAGCAAAACAGCGACAGAAAGTTCTCCTTGTTATCCCACGAGTGAAAGGGGCTTGTGGCATCAAAGAAAATTAATTGGGCAGAGTTTGGCGGATGAAACAAAGCCGGCTCGGGCACCGCAGCCCCACCGGTGGCTTTATCTCACCGGCACAGACCTTGGCAGTGCTGCTCCCCGCGCGGGGACAGGTGCCACCAGCACTGCCACCTCTGCCCCCCGCCGCCCCCCGCCACCTGTGTCCACAGCCCCCCGACTCCGCAGAGAAGGTAATTAACTCCCAGACAAAGGCAGGGATTTGAAGATTAACCTGGGGCTCCAGAAGGAGTGGGGAAAACTCATTTACACCAAACAAAAGGGGAGGGGTGATTAGTTGCTCCAGTGACAACAGCAAGAGCCAGATAGGGCCAGGGAAACTGATAAAGAAGCGGGGAAAGCGCTAATATCCCCCAGTTGCCTGCTTTTGCCTTTTATTTTTTTTTCCTTTCTTTCTTTCTTTTTAAGCACTAAAATTCCACCATTTTCTATCATGCAAATTCGTGTGCCTAAGTGAGATTAAACTCTGGCAGGCTCCGTGCCTCCTTCCCCAAGTCCATTTCCTACACTGAGATAAGGCCAACTTCCCTTAATGCATCTTACAAGGCAGGGGGAGTGTTTTGCAGGCACGCATTGGAGACGGCTTATTATCAATACAAATAACAGCTTTTCAGATATCGTCCTTCTCCTCCTACCTCCCCTCTCTCCTTTAAACCCAGGAACCCGGAGAATGTCTTAAATAGCTGAAATGTCCTGCAGGGAGCAGGGGGAGGCTGTGCCTGAGATGCTGCTGCAAGAAGTAGGACTTGCTAAGGAAAGCAGAATAGGATACAGGAGAGGAGAGGAAGGAAAAGCATCACTCCTCGGAGGTCAGAGGGACCTAAATTCTCTTCCTCGCTCTGGGTTTCTGCCCCAGTCCAAGTTCACAGCTTGCCCATTTCAAGTGGTGCTTCCTTGGATCCTGTTTCTTTGGGATTTACTCCCAAAAAACATCTCACTCTCCCTAAGGTCCAAGGCAGATTTCTGCAAACACAGGCAGTGCTGTTTTTTGGTCCTTTGTCTGGTTTTATGTCAACTCCTCCTAAGAAGGAATGAATGCTGAAGGAGTGGGAACACCTTCCAGACCTGCAAATGACAGGGATGCTCCCTGAGCTACTCATTTTAGCTCTGTCTCTAATCCAGGTGCATTTTTTTCAGGAGAGATCCAGGTACTAAGAACCTTTGTCCCTTTGGCAGCTCTGTTGTTGGCTGACATCAGCTTGGCACCACCAGCCTGACCCCATTTAGAACAGACCCCAAAACAGCAAGTTTGAACTTTGGTGCATTGGGTGCCAAGGGTCTGCAGTCTCGTTCCTGAGCTCATTTGTCCCACACTAGCACAGAAGCACCCACCTGCTATTCCTGGATCAGCAGCAATCACCTTTTCCCTTTTGTACCAGGTTTTTAAGACTGACAAGTGTGTCTGAAAGCCTGGCCAATGAGGAAAGGTGGGAAAAACAGAGTTTGGATGGTTTCAGAAAGAAGGCAGCTAAGGAGCACAAGGATAACAACCTTCCCAAAAGCAAAAGGTTATTACAGAGGACACTGATCAATTGTTCCCCACATCCACTGGGAATAGGCTGAGAAAAACTCCACTCCATTTGCAACAAAGAAGGTTTAAGTTAGATATTAGCTATACATTTTCTAATTAAAAAGGTAGCAAAGCGGTATAATAGATTGTCTGGGGAGGCTGAAAAACCTGCTTTGTTACAGATTTTCAAGAATAGCTTTCACATGTGCGTGGCAGAGAGGTCTCTGCCTGGTTGCAGGGAGACAGGATAAATTAGGTCTTGAGGTGTCTTCTCCCACCTATTTTAGGATCTCGGCCATCCAATAGAATCAACCTAGAAATAAATGTGCAGCTCACACCTTGCGGCAGTGTGGGAATCCTCAGTTCTGGGTGTTTCTACCTGATTCTCCCCGTGGGGATCATTCCTGAGCCTCATAACCTGAAGGAATATCTTTCTCCCACTCCAATCCCGCTCCTGTCTTTTGCTCTCCCTGCTCCCAGAGCTCTGCTTCCCTCCAGCAGCCCTTGGCCAAAATCACAGATGCCCTTCACGCATAGCTGTCTCCCAGCGATATCCCCTGAACCTGGGGAGGAGGAGGGATGCAGGTACGGGCTCAGAGTGCCTGGGCCTGGTTGATATGCACCCATCCTGCTTGCCTGGGGGAGCAGCAGGCTGCTGCAATCCTGGCTGGAAGGGGAAGAGCTCCTTGCCCACCCCCCCGGCATCCAGTCCCCTTGGAGAGCACTGCCCGCCCCGGGGCATGATTTAATTGCATCCTGAGAGGCTGGAGTGCTCCTGCCTCCAGAGCCGAGCCCCCAGGCCCTTTGCTGGTGCAGCAAGGGGAAATTCAGGACCTGCTTAGAACAACCTGCACACCTCCCCTTTCCTGGCTAAACCTGTTAAAAACCTCTTTTCCTACTTCCTCACATCACCTCTCCTTTCTTATCAGGAAGGGGCAAAATGTCCAAGGGGCCTGTGCTGAACCTGGCACACCCTGAAACTTGGCGCTGAGCCACCCTGCTTTCCTAGGAGGGGGAATAAGCACCACTTCCCACAAGATGAATGTCATTTTGAATAGGATTATTCCAGAATACATATTTATAGGGCCCATATTCCAAGGCAGGAGAGTTAATCCTGGCACCCGAGTCCAATTTTCATCGAGGTCATTAAGGCAGGTTTTCCTTTAATTGGACATGATAATTCACTTTCATGTCCTGCTCTGAGAAAGGGCTGGATGAGCCAAAGAACAGCTCTTCAAATTAGGGGGCTTGCTCTCCAGAGCTGGAATTTCTGCCGGTGACAGGAAGATCTTCAGCACATTACAGGACTGGGTCCATCACTGAATCATCCCGTACTTAACTGCTGCAAGGAGTTAAGCTCTGACCTTTTCCTGCAGTACCCAAATATCTCTTCCTAATGATACAGAAAGACACGGGAGGGATGGGCCTGGATGTCTGGTGATACAGGAAATTTAGGTCAGGAAATGGGAATCAGAAGAGAACAGATAGAAATTGTCCTGCATCACTCCAGCATCTGATAGCGACTTCAGAACTTGCTGGTGATCGACTTTGGCTTAAGAAACTCAGGCAGGTAATAAGAGATTGCAAGATAAACAGCCAGAATCGGGGCTGGCAATGCATCCACTTCACCTCCGTGCTTAATGGAGATGGAGAAAGCCCGGGTCTGGTTAGTCAGCTTGATTACTTGAAGAGGAAAAGGAAAATGAAAAGGGAGGGAAGAGGAAAAATAAAGGCCCTGAGTCGGGGTTTTTTCCCCACTTCTATTCATTAGGCTGTCAATAGTGCTCAGGCCTGGAATATCGACAGCGGATTAGCTCAGCCCGACTTTGTGTACAAGACCAGTGCCTTTTTAACCCAGCTTGTTTCCAAATCAATACACCCATCAGCATTCGAAAATTAGCCCGAGACGAGATTCCAATACTCAAGCTGGTGTGTCATGTTAAGAGGGCTCCCGGACAAATCACAGAAAGAAGCAGGAGGAAAAAAAAACAGTTACTAGTAAAGGATTAGAAATTTTCCATTAATCTTCCCCCAGGCTAAGAGCTCATCAGGCTCTGTGTGTCCATCCACGAGGCTCCCCCTTGTCCAGTTCTTGTCCTGCCACATGGACACAGGTTCTATGTCCATCTGCTTGACCATCACATGTGACCACATCTGCCTGTCCCCTCTTGAGAACTTGTGTGTGCTCACACACTTGCTGAAGAACACAAGTAGGCATCCACTTAGCCACCAAAAATGCTCCAGCATCTTGGGCTGGTCTTTCTCCTCCTCTTCCTCCTCCAAAAGTATGGAATTTCAACACACAAACACATATTGTTGCTAGGCATACACACACCCCCACAAAGCACACAAATCTGCCAGCTCTCTCTTTTCCCCCAACACAAGTTTTACTTCAAGCACTGCCTCCAGCTTGGAAAACAAAAAAACATCAAAAAACAACAACAACAAACAGCACCATGGGCTTGGCAGTGACCGTGTCAGGAGGCAGAGCTGCCTGTGTCAGAGCCCTGGGATTATGTCAGGAAAGTTGGAAAAAACCAAGCCTGAGAGAGTTCAAGAGGCATTTGGAGAATAACCTGGGACGCATGGTGTGACTTTTGGGGATGGTGCTGTGCAGGACCAGGAGTTGGACTCTGTGATCCATGAGGGTCGCTTGCAATTCAGCAAGTTCTCAGATTCTGTGATAATCATTACCCAGCTTGGGATGATCCAAACTTGTGGATCAGCCTCTACTTCTGCACCAAACTGTGCCACATGCTCAACACAGGAGCAATGAGAGGAGAAGACACCAGGGCAAAAGGATCAGAAAGCAAATTTTCAAGCCCTACCCCTCTATGGACTCCCTTCTTCTTACCTTGCACGATGAGATGGACACGCGATGTCTTGGGGTGATTGTCTGTCTGCACGGAGCAGGTGTAGGGGCCCTCATCGTACACATCTACATCCTGGATCTGGATGCTGTACTGGGTTTTGGTGTTGGCCAGAAGCACCACCCGAGGGTCCAAGCACCACTTGTCATTGCCGGCATAGAGGATGCTGCTGCGGTTCAGCCAGGCCACTCGGGTCACCCGGTTGTCCACGGAGCACCTGGGGAGAGGCAGAGAGGTGACCCATCAGTGAGCTGCTCTTGGGCGCTCTCCCTCCCTCCTTTCCAGCCCTCCTGGTCCTCCTAGCACTATTTTTAGCTTTGCTGTCAGCAGGACTTTCAGAGACCAAGTGCTTTCAGTGTCCAAAGAGGACAAGGTCAGCACTTTCCCTGCGGTGCTTAGGGCACCAATATCCATCCAGACCCACGTCTCCAGAGATTTGACCAACAGCTTTGCAAAGTTTTCAGACACAGGGAGGTCAGAGCCACCCAGCACCAGCCTTTCACTCCTCCATTCCAATATATTCTTTTGCAAACTTCCAGGTAAATATACCTGAGCCCAAACCTCCATCCTGAGTCCACACATTTTTTGGGAGTGCAGGTTGTTACTTCCTGCCCAAATCCATCACTTGTCAATCTCTCTGCAGACCTTCATATCCCTGCAGCCACACAAAGAAATGCAAAGTGGTACTGGGAAAGCTTGTGCTGCTTCACAAAGGAGCAAGGGAAATTTATCTTTGGAGAAAGCCAGCTCTGACACACACTTCTAAAGAGAAACCTTGAACATCTCACCATTTGTCCCCTCTGTCAACTTTTCCTTCTGTACCCATCACCAGCACTGCTGCCCTCAGTTGTGCACCTCACCCCAGCTGAGCATTTCACTTATCCAGGGATGCCTTGGAGGTAGAAATCCTCTATATTCAGCCTCAATAAGCACTTGAGTTCCCCATGGAGACAACACAGTGCAGACCTAAAAAGTATTTTGATCCTGAAGGAGATTGTTTTCCTGTCAACATTAGCTGGAATCAGTCTTGCTCCTCCCAAAGTGTTCTGCCAGCCCTGTGAGTCCCCATCCTCCTGTCCCCAAGCCAAGTTTGGATCCTCCCATTGCCACAAATCATCTCCAGGCAACCATCAAGACCTTCTCTAAGCAGCAGAAACCTGCAGCCCCCATAGCCAGCTAAACCCCTGCTTCTCTGAGATATTTTGGGATTAGAGCCATTGGGATTTAGCCATGCTTTGCAGAATGCTGGTTCCAGAGCATAATGTCTCTTCATAAAAGTACTCAGCCTAAGATCCACTGTTTATATTCTTCCCCAAACTACTTCATTACTTGTGCAGTGGCTGGGATGCAAATTAACTCAGAGGGATTGAGAGGGAGCCCAGCAGTTTCTGGGATGTCTCACTTAGGGTAACTTCAAGGAGTGTAAGGGACTGAATGAGCTCGATGTGCCAGATCACACTAACAGGTAAAGGCAAGGATGGGTATATCTGTGGCATGTGGACTTGTCCTGGACACTATGGGGAATATGTCCTTTCTCTGGGTGAGCTATCTCCTTACTGGGGGTCCCTATAGCCTGCCTTGGGTGGGGATTCACCTTTTCTCCAAGGTAACAAGTGACAGGACAAGAGGAAAGGTCCTTAACTTGTACCAGAGAAGTTTTGGATTGAACATTAGAGAATATTTCTTCACTGAAAGGATGGTCAAGCCGTGCCACAGGCTGCCCAGGGCAGTGCTGGAGTCACTGGAGGGATCTAAAAGCCACATAGAGGTGGCACTTGGGGACATGGGTTAACGAAGGACCTGGCAGGGAATAGTTGGACTAGAGAAGCCAGAGAAGACACAGGTACCCAACTGGGGACAAGTTGTCTCATCTCATTCAGCCTCTTTATGGAACCTCTTTGGCCTCAGTAATTACAGGAGAAGCCAAAATATCCCACCCAGCCTCAACACACAACTTTTGGAAGTTAGGGGTGACAGAGGAGACCCAAGGTGAGACCTGTTGTCTGCAGCACAGGACACCCCTGATTTGCCAGTACCCATCTCCTGCTCTATCTTCCCTCTCTGGTGTGAAAAACAGCCAATAAATTAAACAATTTTACTACTGTTCCATAATGATATTACGATAATAATAAATTAAATGTGAGCAGATTTTTATGATCTACATAAAAAAAAGCAATAGATTCAGTCTGGGCTGAACACCAAGAACTTGGCTCTTGCTCTCAGCTGCATTACAACTTGAGTAAACGGCCTGAGAGTTTAGTTGCACAAGTTGAATTAAACTGGAGATTTCTTCCCAGAGGATGGGTTTAGTCTATTGAACTCCAAATCTCAGCTCTGCTGGTAGCTCAGACCTATGGGGCACAAATAAAATGAAGTGGTTATTTGGTGTTTGGCTCTGGTATCATGAAATAGGCTCCTGTGGTGGTGGTTCTGCACAAACACAGGGGTGTCCAGGGCTGGGTGATGAGAAACCAGACATGACTTGAATTTCTCAACCAGACGTTACCTTGAAGAGCTGTAAGCAGGCTGAACTAAAAATATGTATTTCCTCTCTCCTCCTCCACACCAGTTTTCTTTATGAAATGCATCAGCTTGGAGATCCTTGGATAATAATGGAGCCAGACAGTGTGCAATCCAAGCATTCCCTCTATCATATGGGCATTTAAGTGCTTTTGAAAAGCAACGGGGCTCAGGTAACGCATGAGGCAACAGTGAAATAAGTGCTTTCGCCCTTCACAGCACCCGGGCACAATCTCTCCTTATCACCCAGACACGCTTCCCTGTCCCTGGGATCGGCAAGCTTCAAGCTGTTACTTTATATTCTTCCCTGCCTCTTAAAGCTCATGAGCCTATATATATATATATATATATATATAATAAAGCGCAGCATCGGCTCCTGGGAAAGAGGTGCTTTGACCTCTGGGTAGGCTGGGCTATTTAGGGATTGGCAGTTGTGCTCCTTCCTGAGCTGTTTCCAAGCACTGTGCTCCTCCTGCTCCTCCTGCTCCTCCTCGCACAAGTGCTGGTTGGGGTCCCCGTGGCCGAGGTTCATCACAGAGACCTGATGCTCTTCCAGCCCCTCCATCTGCTCCTCTTTCCCTCCTCCAGCAGCTCCTCTCTCCGCAGCCCAGTGCAGGGATGGGAAGCCTTCTCTCCCACACATGGGCAGCTGAGCGGAAAGCCTTTGGCTTTGGCCAGGAAGCCACACTCCAGGCACAGGTGGAGAGCAAAGCCACCACCGAGCCCACAGCCTCCCCTCTTCCCACCCTGCTCCTGGCAAAGTGCAAAGCCCTGGGATGCCTCCTCCACTTCACTGGAAGCTCTCACTTTCCCTCTCACCCCGTGCTGTGCCAGGGAAGGAGGGGAGGGAGAGGTCCTTGGGGTGCCGGAAAGCAGTGCTTGCCTCCAAAAAGATGATCTAAAAACAATTAAGCACAGATGAGGTAATTTTTGCTCTCAAGATCCTTAATACTTATTCCACTCCGGCTCAGACAGCAAGGACTTCTTTTCCAGGAAGATGAAAAACTGCTGTGTGCCAGCATAAGGTGGAGATGATACTGCTCTGGATACTGCTGCCTCTCACTGCTCTTTCTTCCCCAGTAAACCCAGAGTCCCAAGCCTCGGGGTTTCTCCTCTGGGAGATGGGAGCACTAACTCACCACTGCAACACCATCCTGGAGCAGGTAGGGATGGTTTGTAGGGAGATGCAGCTCCTCACGCTGCACCAGATCCTCTGCTCCCTGCAGCCTCTGAGGGCAATGCAAAATGACCGCAAATTTGGGGATTTTTAGAGAGGTACAGGCACTGAGAAAAGGTGAGAGCTGCAAATCTGTATCCTCCCCACCTGTCCCAACCCACCTGCTCATCCCTTGCCCTGCACTCCCCCATCTATGACGTGTGATGGGTGCAAAGGGAATACAGGCTGGCGCTGCCCCTTCTGCATCTGTCAACATCTCCCACCGCCAAAACGTCCAGGCTTTGTTATCCACCCTCTTCTATCACGTTGGTCCATTAGGGACTGGCCACTCTCCCCCAAAGTGATATTCCCAAACATTCCCACAGCCTGAGGGCTGAGCTCATGCAGCCAAAGGGTCCCACAGGTGCAGCCCACAGCCCACCTGGCTGCAGGGACAGCACTCAAAGACAAATTGGAAGAGGGAAAGCAACACCATAAGGATTCTGCCAGGGAGCACAAAGATGATCTGTGCTGAAAATGCCAACAAAGCCATCAGTGGGGACAAGACAGCCTCACAAACAAGTACCAGGAATAAACAAGCAGCAGGGTGCTGACGCCGATTTCCCTGACCACTGATCCCCCCTGTGCCACATCCAGCCCCCAGCACCTCCCCACGACTCCAGAGCAGACACAGATGGCACACACCAGCAGTGATGTACCCCTCTGAATTTCTCTCCTTACTTTCTCGAGTTTGCACACAAAAAATGACAGGAGAGGAGGTGGGCAGGCAGTGGGGGGAAGGAGGTTTTTAATTACTGAAGTGTAGTAATTGGCACACAACACTTTTTTGTTGCCTCTTATGCAGATTGCTGGTGTTCCAGAGGGCTGGGCTGGAGAGCACAGATTGTCTCAACCCAGCAGGACACAGAAGAAATGAATAATGTTAATTAGAACTGAAAAGAGCTCAGCAAAATTACCAACCTGATTGCTGCTTTCATTGCAATTATCAAGGTACAAGCTCCATCAGGGGGAAGCAGGGATGGGGCTGAGCCTGGCTCACCCCAGCAAATGTGGAGGCCCAGCCTGGGCTGTGACCAAATTGACCCTCCCCAGGCTCATTTCACCTTCCACCACCCCCCCCGTTTTCATGGCATTCCCACCCTAGAGAAATCTTCCTAAATCCTGGACACTTGATGGAATTTCACAGCTGCATTGACCTGAGTTCTTTAGGCTGGAAAAAACTTTTAAGACCATTGAGTCCAAAGATTAACCCAGCACTGCCAAGCTAACCCCTAAACCATGTCCCCAAGTGCCACACCCACCATCAAGCATCCCCAGATGTCTTTTCATTTACTTCCCAGTCTAACTCAGCCATTCCCACACACTTCCAGATTTTTAATCAATCCCACACCAGCAATGTTTTCTCTCTGCTATGAGCTAAATCACACTGGAGATCAGGAATAAGTTTGGGGTTTATCTTAAAATTGGGTGCAAATCCTCCCACTGAGGCTGGGTAAGATGACAAGAGGCCCTGGCCCTGCCTTGTCCCCAGCTTCTCATGTCCCAGACATCACCTTCCATCCTCTGCTCTGTCAGCCAAGCTATGAATGATCAACTAAAGCAGCCCGCCGCCGGAGGCAGAGCTCCACATCTCAGATTTATTTCTGTGATTATCACATTTTATTGTTATTTATTAGGATTAATTAAAGGCTGGGCTGTGAACAACTCAATCCCAGTCAGGCACAGTCTCACAGACTTTCCTGTGGTGTTTAGAAGAGAATTTTGGCCATCAGTTCCTGAGCAAAAGGAAAGCTGGGGCCAGACAGTGCCATGCTCCTTGGGACAGACACTGCCCACGATCCTGCAAGGCTGGGATGCCCATGCTATGGACAGCCTGACATATGGATATCACACAGAACATGGTCTGAACACTTTTTAGCTAATAAATATTGAGCCAAACCTCTCATTGTTACAACCCAGTCTGGTTTCACTCTCTTTGCTGCATTGGGATAAGTCATGCACCAGCAATATCTCCCAATCCAGCCCTTCTCCAGCAGGATTTGCAGCATCTGCTCCCTTTCCATGCACACCCATGCGTTTGCTCATACACCTTCCCTGCAGCATCATCTGCTCACATCCACAGGGCTGCCCAGTGCTGCCCTGCACACCAACCCCACACAGCACACACTCAGAGCACGTGTGTGCACCTGCACACATGGGGAACAGCCTGTGCTCCCCCAGCAATCACCCCATTCTGCTGGAGCAGGGACACACAGCTCAAGCCGCGGAGCTTGGAGGGCAAGGTTGGATGTGCTGGTCACAGGCTCCTTGCAGGAGACATTTACAGTGGAAGTTGTGTTGGATTAAAATGTCCATAGGTTCGGTACTGCTGAAAGCCCCCAGTGCGCAGTCAGGGACTCCAATGGGGGCTGGAGGCTCAGCCCTGCTGGGGTGAGTGGCTGTGACCAGGTTCTTGGCATTCCCATCCTCACCTGCTCCTCAGGACCAGCCCAGTCATCCTTGCCCTCACTCTGAATTTGGCTGGAGGGCATCCCTGGAGCTCCCACTGATGTGACACCACCAAAGACACAGCCTGAGGAGGTTTTCACAGCACAGAGTGGCTCACAGGAGCAAGAAACCTCTTCCCCACATGGGGAGCCTGGTTCCTGACAAGCAGGAGCTGACCCAGCGATTAACTCAGCCGCAGGGTCTGACAGGAAAGGGGGGTTCCTGCTGGGGCTGGTGCCTTCCTCCCACCCCCCATGCAGCAGCCAGAGCATCTCCAAAGGCTGTGAGGTGCCTTAGGATCTACTGCCACCCCAGTGCCTCTTCAAAATAACACTGAGCTGGTCAAAAGGAATGCTCAGAAGAAAAAAAAAAAAATAAAACAAACCAAACCAGCCAACCAACCAACCAACCAAACAAACAAAAAACAAAACAAAAAAACAACCCCTTTGTGCTCCCCCCTCTCTTCACTGCACACACACAGTTCTACGTTGCTCGTTGCAAAGGGAGTCAGGGCCCTGGACTGGGAGGTCCTGCCTTTCCCACTGGCTCATGCAAGTTCCTGCCCTTCATTCCTGCCCTCTGCAAGGCTTTAAAGATATTTGGCACCTCCTTGCCAGGGAGTGCGAGTTAACTTGTGTTTATAAAGTACCTGATCTCCTCAATTGAAAGTTTATACATGCAAATGATTCACACTAATTACATTAATAATAATACTGGGCTCAAAAAGATCCGCCTTGGTTCACTGCCCGGGATTCACAGAGCTGCAAACAACTCCCAGTGTGCTGCCTTAGACACGGTTATTGGCAAACGCCAAGGAAACAGGAGGAAACCGGACTGGGAAGGGAAGAAGAGCTGCAAAAAGAGCTGGAGCTCCTGCTGACCGAACATCAGGCAGGGTAGGGAGCAGGCACGGATTCCACGGACGCATCCTGACAGTCCTGGGAGACCCCGAGGGTTGGTGCAGAGTGGGCAGATCGCGATGCAGCCGGCACGGACGGCTCGTCTGGAAAAGTCTTATCTCCCTGCAATGCAGCAGTGCACCAGCACCTTTCCAAGTCCCGTGCTCGGCTCATCCAGCCTTTCTATTTATCCTCCTATTGTCTCTGCTAACAACAGGGCTCTGCACATCTATAGCATCTTCCATCTCGGCATCTCGGAGCGTGCCACAAAACATCAATGAGGGCAGCGGCTCTGCAGGAAGCGTGTCCCTAACCCAGCTGTGCCTGGCTCCATGGGGCACCACCGGGGCTTCTTCCCGGCCCAGCTGCTTGGGTGCCCTCCAGAAGTGCTAATGGCACTGGGGACAGGGTGACACCAGCACCAAAATGCCTGTGGGCAGCTGTGTGGGGACACAGCCGGTTTACAAATCACATGGATACCACCAGGGAGCTCCTGCCGCTGGGAGCAGTGGGACAGTTATTCCTCAGGGTTTTCTCTCTCTCTCTTTTTTTTTTTTCTTTTTTTTTTTTTTTTTTTTTTTCCATTCCCGAAGCCCAAGGAATGAACAGAAGGCTCCTGGATGCCAGCAGGCAAACACCCCTCACTGAAAGCCGCCCCTTCCCTGGCAGTCTTCCAGGGTTACCAATGGAGGGATCCTCACTCCCGCAGGGAGGGAATCAGCCCAGTACAGGACCAGGCTCTGGCAGTTTCAAAAAGAGATGTGGAAAATGCCACAAGAAGAAAATAACTCCCTGATGATCTCATCCTCTCCCCTCAAGCGTTACGGAGCAGTGTAAACCCTGGAAAACAAGTTCTCCTCATCTGAGGAAGTGCAGAGAAGTCGTTTTCTCTCTCTGCCTCCCAAAGAACAGGGATCTCTCTCCTTGCTCTGCACTTCTCTCTAGAAAAAAATGCTCCTTTGCCACCAACTAGTTCCGGGCTGAACCACCCAAGTCACCCCAATTCCCCATCCTTCAGCAGCTCCCGCTCTCCTCCTGCCGGCTGCACTCGCAGCAGTCAGTGCCGGTCCCCGGCGCTGAACTCGCTCAATTACGAGCTGTGCCCCGGAATAAATCCTGGTTCTGCTTTGCCAAGTGACACTAATGGCCCTGGAATAAAGCGATGCCATCCACCCCAACGGGCTGCAAAGAGGAGCGTTTAACTACGCACACAGGCAAGGGGACTGCTGAGCTTAACTGCACTGAAAATGTATTCCAAAGGAAGCGATGCACTTAACTTATCACAAGTGGGAAATTATCACTGAAGTGGCTTTTCCTTAGAAGTTGAGGCACAAAACAGGAACGGTGAGGTGTGAACCTTTCTGCCAGGACTGCAGAGATAGAAGAAGGGAACTGGGGGCCGCTGAAGGATGCTGGGGGCTCTGTGAGGAGAAGCAGGGGGCGAGAGGGAGAGAGAGGTGCTGCAGGGCACTAATGGGAACAACACAGGAAAAGCAGCCCAGGGAAGGGCACAAGATCAGGAATCAGGTTTTCAAGGCACTGGCAGAGCTGTCCAGGACACAGGGAGATGGGGGAGCTTGCACTGTCACTGCCTTCTGCTGACCAGCTGGGTCTACATGGGAGCATGGAATGGTTTGGGTTGGAGAGGACTTTAAAAATCATCTTATTCTATCTCCTGCCATGGGCTAGGACACCTTCCACTTGAGCAGGTGGAACCGTCCAACCTGGCCTTGGCACTACCAGCGACGGGGCAGCCACAGCTTTAAGCGGAAAAAAAGTTATATATATATATATATATATATATATATATAATATATATATATATATATTATATATATATATATATTATATATATCCATCTATCTATTCTCTACCTATATATTCTCTATCTATATATACTGTATCTATATATACCATGCCATCTCTATAATTCTACCCTGGGAATAATTGCAGTTTACCACATCACCTTCCTACACCAGCTCTCCCTCATGCTCCTAATTGCATCTTCACCAGAATGCCCGAGCTCATCGTGCTTCTGCTGCCACGTGGGGAGAGATGGGAAGAGACAGAACAAGGACAAGCAGCAAATCCTTAAAATTAAAATAGAGAGGTGGTCCCTGCAACTCAAGGCTGAGTAGGAGGGGTGGGGCATCCCAAGACTTTGGAGATGAATCCTGGAGCCTTGCAGTGCTGTGCTGCATCACAGGGTGATTAGTCTTTGGCAGAAGAGCACAAGTAGCTGAGAGAAGAAGCTAAACTGTGCCTCTTGCTCTGACATCTCTCTTCTCAGAGAACCCAGCTCCCTAACAAGAACCTGCACAGCTTCTCACAGACACACAAAACCCATCACGCAGCCAGATCTTCTCCCACCACCTAACCGGAAGGTGGTTTGCTACATAAACAAAGTTCAAGTGCTCATCTCATGACTCCCTTGTGACTCATCACAATGAGATGGGGACTTGCCCCTGACAGAAGAGGCTGGAGAGGCATTGACAGAGCAAGGCAAGTGGAGAACCAGAGGAAGTGGAAAGGAGGGACTGAAGGGATGTTAAGGAAGGAAACATGATGGAGCCAAAGCAATGGGACATCCTCCAGCCATTCCATGGCACCAAATCCCTTTCCTCATTTATAAAATAGCACCAACGAGTCCAGAAACAAAAGAGGGAGTGAGGGAAAGGACCCTTCCCAATAAATACCCCCCTCCATCCTTCCCTCTCCCCTTGAGGACATCATCCTTAAAATATATTTCATTTCACAGCTGCATTATGGTACCACAAAATCCTTCGAATCCAATTTAAGAACAGATTACCTCCTCACTTACTTCATTTGAAGCAATTACATGTTAATTTTCATTGAGACCAGCCTAATGCATACCAATCTGATGCTGCAATCTCATTTGAATACTTGAGGGAAAGCTAGTTGGGCTCTGGGCTCTGGAGGCTCATATTTAAAGGACCACTTCACATTTCTTTTCCCTCTTCCCTTGTTATTTACGTTCTCATCACACTTGTGGTGCTTCCTCCCTCCCTTCTGGGTGTTCCCAAGAGCTGCTGCCACTCCTGAGATAAAACAAAAATACCCAATAAGTTTTGCAGTAACGCTGCTGTGTCCATCACTAGTCCAACCCCCAAGGCACGACTTTCCCCAGGCCAATATTCAATATCAAGCACTTTTTTCTCCGTTTTTTCTACCAGTAAGTAACATCCCAGCATCAAAGTCACCAGGAAACACGTGCTGGTCTCTGCAAAGAGACTCCTCCTCCTCCTCCCAGGCCAGGAACAGCCTCCACCAGGTTTCTGGCTGAGAGTTATCTCCAGCTCCCTCACACTCACTCAGTCTCCTATCTCTGCAGAGCCACAGTATCGATCGGTGTCTCGGACACCAAGCTTTGAGTAATTAATAATGCCAGGAGAGTGTGGATCCTGCTCGGGGTTGAGGCGGGGAGGCAGCTGCCCCCGGCTGGCTGCATGTATCCTGGTGATAAGCATTCATGTTGGAGGCTGCACCTTAATTAGATTTTTCAGATTGCAGAAGCCCTGAGACACTTGTGCAGACACCATATAAATGTATATTGCATTGTACTGTAATTAATCCAAGGTGATGGAGCAGGAGGCAGGGATTCACAGTGAGACAATCAGCCTCAAAACTTCAGCACGTCATTGGGCTCAAGCCCACCCCATGGCTGAAACAGCTGCAAAACAAGAAATTTCTCTCTTCACTCCACCAAAGACACATTGGAAAACAGGAACATTCCAGAAGCAAAAGGTTTCCTGGTGCCTCCTCTCCAGACAATTCTCCCACCATTAGGTGGACATCTTTCCTTCCATATGAGCAATCTAACACCCAGCAAGACAACAAAAATTGCTAAAGACAAGCAGAGATTAATTGCAGCTTCTCCTCCCCAAAAGAAATAATCGATTGCATCAGGCAGGTGTCCGTGCTGTTGCTGAAAGCACGTGGATGTCACAGCCATGAGTTCCAGACGTTTGTATTCCACTTTAGACAGCCAGGATGCCTCATGAGCACTGAGGGAAGTGATGGGGTGAGAGATTTTTGTTGGAGAAAATCTTTGGAAAAGGAGTTTACACTGAGGCTAACTCAGGAAACGTGCAGGAGGAGATGAAGTGACAGATGAAAAATGGCTGTCTGAAACATCACTCAACCTCCTAAAGCCTCCTGTGCCTGTGCAAGTTGCCTGCCTAGAGCAGGGGGGAGCTTTTGCTTGCTGGGAGCTGTGGGACTTTTTCCAGGCTGTTATGAGCTTCCCTAGAAAACAGAGATGCACAATAGCACAGGGCTGGTCCCTATGCCCACAGATATTTGCCTGAAGCAGAGATGTTCTGCTGACCTTGAATATTTCCAAACCTGGAGCTGAGCTGCATTTGCACCCAACTGCCTCACCCTGACTCTGCTCCCTCCGTCCCAGGGCAGCCAAGGGGTTCCACATGCATTTGAAAACTCCTTTAATTTCTACTAATGCAGTCAAGCTGCTGCTGCTCAAGTCTAACAGCCTTTGCCTGCAGGAAACAACCACCAGCACACTGGACCCTTTATGTAGAGCCACTGGGCTGGATAAGACCCCTGGAGAACATCCTGGCTGTTCCAAGCCCCATAGTGGCTCATTCAGAGGGTCCCAGGACATGATGGCTCAGCCTCCACTGTGCCCACAGAGTAAAAAGTCCTTTGGGGAGGGAGGGAGGGAGCTGGCAACCTGCTCTGCCTTGGCACCAGTGGGTTTGGGAAGGATGGAATGAGCAGCAGGGCCCCACGACGTATGGTGAGAAACCAAATAATCAGGATTCAGGGGAGGAAAGGCAGTTACCTGGGCAACAGTGAGCTGCTAATCCATCTGCCACCCCGCAGGACTGCCCAGCCACTCCTCCACTGCCAGGGGGAGCCCCCAGAGCAGACTGCAGCTCCATGGCATCACGGGGCTTTTCCCAGCCCGATTCCAGACTGGGTGGGAGGCCAGAGGTGAGCCCACACTCAGCCCCTCCCCAGCCACAGGCAGCTCTCAGAAGTCAGCAGCTCTTGCTGCCCATCCCCACAGCCCAAATGATGGTGGCCATCATCAAGACACAGAAGGAGCTGATGTTCCACAGCTCTGTCCTGCCCTGGGTACTGACCCTTCCCAAAGGACTGGCCATGCTTTTTCCCTGCTCCTTCTCCCATCACACCCAAAGGCTTCTCTGCAGTAAGCAAGGAAGGAGATGCCTCTGTTGGCAGACGTGGATGCAGGTACCAAGGTGACACAAGGACACAGGGGATGCAGGGGATGCCAGCACCCAACCACGGTGGCACTCTTTTCCCAAGCACACACCCACCCACCTGTGGTGACGTGGGGCTGCAGCAGCCTCTGCTCCCCATCCAGCTGCTTTGGCAGGTGGAGAAACACCAGCTCTCCAGCTAAAACAACAGTTTTGGTTGCTTAGGGATAGATTTCAAAGCACCCAGAGAGACTTGCCTGTTTCCTACTGATCCAACTCAGTCCCTGTGCAAGCTTTTGGAAACACGTCCTTTATAGTTTTCCATTTTGATGTCACATCTGTAAGAATATATGGTGGCGTAATTTTTTCCTTCTTCTTCCCCTCTTCTTCTTAAGATGAGATACCACACTTTGAACTCTAATTTTTATTTATTTTAGTTTCCTAGAAAAGGACTGATTCCCCATTGAGCAGGAACGGAGGAAGAGAAAAGGGGGTGGGGGAGGAAGCCTTCAAAAAATGCCCAGATTTAATTTTTTATCAGAGGAGCAGAAAGATAAATTTGTTGATGATCAAACAGATTCAAGTACCTTAAAAGAAAGCGACCGCCGGTAAATGGAAACTAGTTAAGGAATTACATGAAAGACATGCGAGACGCTCGAGAAGCAGAAGAAATGCTGTAACCAAGTGGAAAACCAAACCCATCAGTCCCAAACCACTGGAGCAGCAAGGAGCAGGAGGTGAAGTGTTTGCTCTGCAGCAGCAGTGGCAGATGATGGGAGAGCTGGAGGCTTGCAGAGGTGCTGAGCCGGCTCCGTGAGGAGGGAGCCCAGCACCAGGAACCAGCACCCTGCCAGGGCTTTACCTGCTTACCCCCCTGCATAGCTAAAACAAGTAGAGGCAGGCAAATAAAGGGCTGTATCACTTAGAAAAACAGCACCCCAGGGGCTCTGTGTTTTCCTTTTCCTCCTCGGCACATTCCAGCTCCAGTGCGCTCGGTTTATAAATTCCAAGGGGGTGGGATTGTTTGGGTTGTTTTTTTGTTTTGTTTTTTTTTTTCTCCTTTTGCTTTGGTTTTAATCCAATGGCAGCACTTTAACAATCAGGCTGGGAGCTGAAAAGCCGGCAGAGCCGGGCAATGGGATGTGGACAGAGTGTTTTAGGGAAGGGAGGGACAAGCAGAAGAGGAGGAGGAGGAGGAGGGTGTGAGACCATGGCAGCACCCAGCTGGCCTGCAGGAGCCAGAGGCAGACAGGGCTTGAGAGATGGAGCCGGATCCACCTCTACCCTAACAAGCCTTCCCAAACCCCTCCTTGCCGAAGCCCTGAAGAGGCCAGATCCTATTGCTTCCTGAACTGTCACCCACCTGGCTTAGCTCGGAAATCTTTTAAATAGGAAAACAGAGCCGGCATTTGCTTTCATGCAGAGTCAGTGGTGAGCAAAGCCCAAGGGTTGCATTAGATTAGCAGCTGGCTCCTCCGAAGGCATGGAAACTTTGATCATTTAATATGTATGCACCATGTCGGAGCGCACAGGTCTCCAAACCCCAGTAAATGTTTTATTAGGGCAGCTCTGACTTTTATGCCCAAGCCTTGCTCCTTTTGGACTCTGGGGATCTTGTTGTGATTGGAAAGACACTTCTCATCATCTCCCTCTCTCCCAGGAAGGGCCGTGCAGCTCCTGCCTTGCTTTTCCCTCAGATCTCACTTAAAGTGCATTGGAGCCCAGGAGCCTGGATGGTGGGAGAAATATCCCAAAATGATGCCTTGCCTCCATCAAGGATTCTTCTTGCACCTTGCAGCAAACCCCAAGACATGAACTCTGTTCTCAGTGCTGACCATAGTGGGAGCAAAGTCTCTGCTCTTCCTCCTCCATCACCACCTTAGGGACTTACAGGCATGGTTTAGTGGTGGATCTGGCCATGCTGGCCTAATCCTTGGATACCACGACCTTAGAGATCTTATCCAACCTTTCTGATTCTATGAAAGTGGCCACCAGGCCTGGCCAGATCTCCCAATCCCACTAGGACATGGCGGAGACCTTCTGGGAAGCCACCAGGCAGGAATCTCTTTGGAGAGCAGACTTCTGACTGAAGCATTGCAGAACCAGCCCCAAGCTCCCCTGAGTGCAGAACATCTCAGTGTTATCAGAAGCGCTCTTTGATTTTATTCTTTTAATTTACAAATGACTCGTAGTTGCCAAAATTTGGAAATGACTCATTGCCAAAGTGATTGTTTGTTGTTGAAAATGTCATTTTTGTAGGAAATTTAGAAGAAAATCCCCACTAAACAACACAGTTTGCCCTCCATGCTGCCACACTTGGATATAACCCTGCTTAGTACTGGATTTCCAGCTTCCCAAGAGCTGGGATTCAGATTAGGAACCAGTGCATGAAAACAGAATGGGGCAGATAAAATCTGGGTGTACAGGGACTCTGCTCCAAAGGACTCTGGGCCAGGACTATAAATGTGAGTGCACAATTCTACACAAGACACTCTAGGGGGAAATTACACTGCTTGTGGAATTAAAGCAGCCCCCCTTTTTTCCCCTGATTGTAAAAAATATTTACGTCCAAAATTGACAAGAAAAACCTAGTGCCAAGAAAATAGGGGATTTTTATAGATCGTGTTTCTGCAAGAAATTACCAAGACAACAAGTCACTAAGTTCTGAGAAAGAATTTGACATTTTCCTGAATAAAAATAGCACCTGAAGTGGTATCATTTAGGATTACACCTTATGGGCAAGTGCTACAGAAGCAGCCGGAGAATAAAACCCTTCCCATGGGTGGAAAAAAATCATCTGTGAGATACCACCAGGGATACTTCATTGTCTACCCTTTTCTACAGGATTTCACACTAATTTCCACAAAATCCTCTTGGTTTTGTCACTATTAGGTTTGATTGGACATTTTTTTGCCATAAAGGAATTACAAGGAGCAGGAATTGTCTTGCTTCAAGGCATGGACATATCACCAGCTTGGAACGACAATGACCCCATAGTGCCATCGGTGTTTTAGGGGATTTCTGGATTAAGGAAAAAGCCAGGCTGTTTTCTCCCAGGTGCAGCCACTTGTGCTGTGAGATCTACCCATAAAAGCATACTCCAAAATTCCAACCCACTGGGCCACTGCTGCCAAACGCAAGAGCAAGAGGGATGGGGGTGGACAGGTACCTGGTGGGAAGGGAGCACCTGGTCCTGGCAAGGATGCATCTCCTAAAAACACATTCTCTGGCTGTTCTCCCTTTCACTTTTTCTCTTAAAAGCAGAAAAACCACCCATGTGTACTTGGTAGCACACCATGACAAAAGGAGACCGTAGGCCAAGAAATACAGGGGAAAGCTTGGACATGGAATGACTGAATGAGGACACTTTGGATAAGCATTATGACCATGACAGCTTTCTGCATTTTGTACCTTCAGCAACAGAAAGCCCTGAAGTGCCTGGAGAAAGGCTGATGATGAGGTGTTGCCAGTGCCACAAACACTGCAGCCCTTACGGGATCCCACTGGATGGAATCCAACTCTACCAGGAACACGCATCCATCTCTTGGAGCTGACAGTGGGACACAGCCCAGCTGTACCTCTCCTCTCTGGAGGAGATCCCCTCTCCACCAGGCACAGCCTTCTCCTCCCCAGAACTGCTAATTAACAACCAATCCAATGGGTGACTGACGATCCCTTGCCAAGTGCTGGCCCAGAGCTGCCTACACACCTTGGGATGTTCCATGTGGAGCAGCCAGGCAGGCAGATGGACAGACAGGAGCAGGAAAAACAACACATGATGGACTGGGGAGGAAGGGAAGGGAAGGGAAGGGAAGGGAAGGGAAGGGAAGGGAAGGGAAGGGAAGGGAAGGGAAGGGAAGGGAAGGGAAGGGAAGGGAAGGGAAGGGAAGGGAAGGGAAGGGAAGGGAAGGGAAGGGAAGGGAAGGGAAGGGAAGGGAAGGGAAGGGAAGGGAAGGGAAGGGAAGGGAAGGGAAGGGAAGGGAAGGGAAGGGAAGGGAAGGGAAGGGAAGGGAAGGGAAGGGAAGGGAAGGGAAGGGAAGGGAAGGGAAGGGAAGGGTTGAGCCTTCTGCCAGAGGCTCTGAGCATTGTTCTGTGCTCTCCACAGCTCCTCTGGTGAGGCCGAGCTGTCCCACTGCACCGGCTGCCTCATCCCTGTCAACACTGAGCTTGACCCTCTTTATCCAGATGGCCCAAATCTTCCAAGCACTGAGGCTCCTGCAGTTTTCCAGGAAAATGCCCAGCAGTCTCATTATACCCAAACCCTCCTCATCCACCAAGCTCAGCTAATTCACTCCTTCCTCACTGCCTGTGTGAAAATCAGGGAAAGGAGGGACCAGGAGGGAAAGGTGGGGGATTTCATCTATCCAGGGGCTTGATTTCTTCACTTTTTGAAACCTAGAATATGAATGTGTTTATTTTTAAATCGAAATTCAAACTAATTATTAGCAAGAGGCTTTCAAGTCAAATGTAGGTCATGCAATGTGATGGGGATAATAGCAACTGTTTCAGCTTCAGGAAGCACAGACATAATGGACACTCAGGAGTTGTCCAGTTTGGTTAAGCACTTTTAACACAAAATTGGGCACCTTTCTGACTTCAGCCTGGCCACCCTCTTCTCTGGCACACAAAGAGTGCTGGACTGGAGTCATGAGGTACCCAGTCCATTATCCAGCAAGGGTTTTGCAGAGGCCTCAGTGCAGAGGGTTGAAACACAGCCTGCAGCACACCCAACTCACCTCAAAGGATTAACTGGACCTGACAATTGCAATATTTAGAGGTAATAATTAAAATTATTTAAATGGGAATGTCAAAACCAGGAGTTTGGGTTGCACATTTTATGCTACTCCTTCAAACGGAGGTGGGGGGATAGTGAGACCTCCCTACATCTCAGCCATCAGAACTGATTTAACCTCCTGCACAAATGAACCAATCTTTTCACCCATTTCTGCTCTAAGAAAAGCCTTGAAAATAAGAAAATCTTGGGATGTCAAGAACTGTGAATCCTCAGCAGCTTTTCCCCAGCACCAGGTGCTTGTGGGCAGCGAATATCAAAGCCAAAGCCTGGGGAAGCAAAACGTGGTGTTTACACATAAGAAAATGTTTGGCAGCAAGAAAATCTTTGTGCTACACCCGATTGGAAGGAGCAGGATCAGGAAGGAACTTCTCCATGCCAGCCTAAGGTGCCTGAGACAGCTCAGAGCAAATGTAACCTACTTGCAGTCAACCACGATCAAGGCCAAACAGAAAAGCCGCCAATTAAAAACACAGAATGATTTCAAACAACAAAGAAATCCGTGGACATTGTTTGATCACACATATTCTGCACGAGAAGAAAGAAACACCAAAAAAATAGAGGCTAAAAATAGGCTGGGTGCTGTGAGCCAGATCCCCAGCCCAGCAAAGGCACCGGCTCCGGGGAGTTATGCGGCTTTACCCGTGCAGCTGTCATTGTTGCTAAGTTCTGAGCTCTATTCAAACTTGCAAAACATTTTCTTTTCCTGCAAAAAATACAAGAATATCCCCCCTCCCTCCCCATCTTGGAGCTCATCTCTTCTAAAGCAGCTCACATGATGATGATCAAAAATAAGCCCTCCAAGCCTAAGCTCACTAACATTCATTTCTCTCCTGCTAATGCTGGACTTCTTACTGTTAATCCTTAAATATATCCTTAAATAAGAATGACAGTACCTGAAGCACCTAACAACCCTGTATCATAAACAGAGACAGCCTCTGCATTCCTAATTTAGCTTGCCACAGAAGAGCTGACACTAATCCCAGATCCTGAGTCCCGGATATCTCCAACGTAAATGCCATCGCCTTGCTCACCTTGACATTACAGAGCAGCCTGAACTTTCCTTGTCCTGCTCAACTTTCAGCTGCTTGTTTGTTTTTTCCCTTGTTTTGTACAAAAGCTGACCCATGTCAAGCTCAGCCTCTGGGGTTGGGGATTAAGGGGAAGTGTCACCTTCACCCTTTGTGACTCATTGCTGCAGGGACACAAGCCACAAGTGACACTGGGAGTAGGAGAATGCAGATGGAATCTGCATCAGACAACAACATGCAGTGGAAGTGCCCAAATCTCCTACTGAGAGCTCACAGTGACAGAAAAGAGAACAGTGGGTAAAAGGCAGGGGAACAGAGATGATAACACTGGCTCATCTCAGCCACTGCACCAAGAACCACCAGTTTTTGCAATTTCTATGTCTAAGGCTCCAGTTTTCAAAGTGCTCCAGTCCAGCACTGAGAATCAGGCATAGAATCACAGAAACCCAAAACTATTTGGGTTGGGAAGGATTTGAAAGCCCATCTCATTTCAATCCCCTCAACACCTTCCACTAGTCTGGGTTGCTTCAAGCCCCGTCCAGCCTGGCCTTGAGCAGTTCCAGGGATGGTGCAGCCACAGCTCCTCTGGACAACCTCTGCCAATGCCTCCTACACAGCCTGTGAGTAAATGGGATTGTTCCCAAAATACCAGGGACCTGGGTAAATGTGTGCACTTAGGAGGCAGGAAAAGAGCATTTGACATTTTGCAGGGACTCCAGAAAGAAAGGAGAGCGAAGCTTTACAAAGCAGAGCTCGCCCATCATTCCTCAGTGGATTTTCATTTCTCTCCAAAAAGTCAATCTGAAAACAAAAGGCTATGAGGGACTGCAGCTGGTTCCCACAGAGCAGCCACCAAACACAGCCACTCCGTGTGATCTTTAACAGCGAAAGCACAGAGGAGGGAGGATTTTAGCAAATTGCAGCAAGGAATTAACTCTACATAAATTTGGGGGCTTGTAGAGTAATTTCCCCCCTCAGCATGAGGGCGAGCACGCTGCAGCTGCAAGCCAGCCATGAGCCAGGGACAAGAAATATCAGCAGAGCAGTGAGAAGAAGCATCAAGTGCCAACAATAAGCCAGGCACAAGCCCTAAAGTTTATTGCAAGCCCCGGTGGACCCAGGAGGGCACCCTGGGCCAACTCCAAAGCTGGTGATGGAAACGTGCCAAAGCCCATCATCCTGTCAGAGCCGTCAGCTGGCAGGACTGCTGTGGCACGCCAGGGCTGGTGGCCTCATGCCACAGCCACGGGACAGACAGCGTCCCTCTGCAAAGCATCTGCTGTGGTCGGAATAATGAGTCAGAGCAAGGGCTTTGCTGCTGCTTTCTGCAGATTTGCATTGCATGAGCTCTGGGTATCCCAGAGCTGGGTGGAAGGACAGAGCTTTGCAGCCCAAACTGGCTCCACTGTGCTTCAGTGCACTGGTCCACACTGTGCTGGGAGCACCTCAGGGGGTGGGTGTCTGCCAGGGGCTGGGCAGTCTGACACCCAGAGGGTGGTCGGGCACTAAACAGGGACGTGGTCACAGCCCCAAGCCTGACAGAGCTCAGGAGGTGTTTGAACAACATTCTCAGGCACAGGGTGTGATTCTTAGGGATGGTCCTGAGCAGGGACAGGAGTTGGACTCGGTGATCCTCATGGGCCCCTTCCAACTGAGCAGATGCTATGATTCTGTGATCCTACATGCTTGCTGCTGAATGCTGGGGAGCATCCTGGATCCATGCTGGCCTCAAAGCTCTCCCCACCAACTCCTCACATAATGGGGATAACACAGCACATCTTGAACAGCAAAACAGGGCTTGGCACTGCTTTGCCTCAAAGCCTTTATTTTATTTCCATGCCATGGCAAAGCTGAGGGATAACGCCTGCCTTGCTCCCACGTAACTGGAGGGACTGGGGGTTGCACAGTGCTCACTGCAGAGCATGAAGTCTTCCAGCCCACATGCTCAGATTTAGAGACAGACGGGTGCCTCCGAGGCTTACACACCTCTGTGGGACAGGACAAGCATGCTCCAAAAGGCAGGTGCAGCCACAGAGCAGAGCCACTGGTTTGCAGGTTTGATTCCTATCACTGAGATAAGCAGCAGCTGCAGGCTGGGAGCAGGTTCAGCTTTCAGGCTTTTGTTCAGAGCTGGGATTTTGCTTTGGGTCCATCCTCAGCCAAGAGTGAAGTGGAACAAAATCACTACAAGAAAGCATTTGGCATCCCTGTTTCTCTGGACAAGGTCTGGTTCCCCCCCTCGCACACTCCGGTAGCTCTGGAAAATAAAATCCTGCTCCTTCTGTGTGACAGATCCCACATGAAAATAGGAACTGGCAAACGGCTCCAGCTCTCACCAGGAGTTTCTGCTGGAGAAGGAGACCCAAATCTAAACGTGTTTATGCTGTAGACAATTTACATCCCACTTAAAGGCTCTGAGGAGAGAGCTGGGGGACTGGACTGTGTTTGGCTTGTGATGGACCTGCTTTCATCCTTGAATGGAGCCCGGGGAGCTTTGTTCTATGCAATAACACATGAGGATGTTTCCTGGTGCTGCCAAACTTTACAATATGACCAGGTATTCCATAACCTTTCTTATTTTCCTTTTAAGCCCCAGGTCTCACTCATATATCATTATATAAGAAACCCTTGGCACTCCTCACTCTTCCCATTCAAAAACCTACAAAAAAACCTATAAATCTACAGAAAAAAAAAAAACCTAATCAAACAAAAAACGACCCAACAAAGCAACAGTGAAATGCTTCAGAAACCACTTCCACTTGTCAGGCACACGGTTTGAAAAGCAAGACTCTGGATTTGGAATCCTTAAGCTCTGCCATGCTTACTCTGCACTGCACAGGAGCCCCTAAGAACAACTCTCTGGCTCCTTCCTGTCTTTAATCTGCCTCAGCAGGCACAATAAACAACTACAAATGGAATAACAATATCGGAAAAGGGGGCTGGGAGGACAGGAGAGGAGATGCTGGAGTGTAGAGGAGGCCTGAGAATACTGGTGAAGGCTTTTAGGAGCCATACATGCTAATTATGGTGTTAAAAATCTGTCAGTCGAAGGGCTGGATATTAAATGGAATTGGCTTTAGATGACAGGGCTGAACTGGATTTTAAAAAAATTATTTATTAAAATGCTCTGGATACAAATTAATGTTCTTAGTTCAAAATGTATTATTGTCTCTCTGGCTTTGATCTGCAGAGCACTTTGAGCAATGAATGGGAGAGGTTGTCAAATCTCCATCTGCACTGCTCTCCAAGTGACTCCACAGCCCTCGCTGAGAGGCTGCTTTACAATTTCCTCCAGCAATATCTTTCCTAACATCCTCAGGAAGATCTGCACCAGCAAGACCATGCCCTTTGTTCTGGGGTGAACTGTTTGGGAGAAAGCTCCAGCACCTGGATGGGGCAGTTGGCCAACCTGTGGGATGGATGGAAGGCTTGCTGATGTCAGGGATGAGGCTGCTAACAAACTTGGGATCTAAGAGCCAGGAATGAGATTAGCCCAGAGAAAATTATCCTTGGGAAGGACTCAGTTCTCCCCTCCCTTTGACTGCAAGTGGCCACTTGGTCTATGCACTCGAGTTTGATGGAAAATTACTGCCCTGTTTAGTAATTTGGGATCTATTTGTCCTTGTTGATAGGGTGAGGGGAAAATGGTTTAAACTTAAAAGAGAACAGGTTTAGATTGGATATTACAAAGAAATTCTTTCCTGTGAGATTGGTGAGGCTCCAGCACAGGGTGCCCAGAGCAGCTGTGGCTGCCCCTGGATACCTGGAAGCGTCCAAGGCCAGGTCAGATGGGGCTTGGAGCACCCTGGAATAGTGGAAGGTGTCCCCATCCATGGCA